>NW_027422739.1:377500-380000 GCF_048934315.1 Petromyzon marinus
TTCCCGTGCTGATGGACCTGGAGTCAGAGACTTCTGTTCCCGGCTTAACGCACTGCTTCCTGTCAGAGAGGAAGTCTGTGATCCACCTGCAGGTGGAGTAGGGCACGTTCAGCTGGAAGAGCTTGTCCTGAAGCAGGGCAGGGATGATGGTGTTGAAGGCAGAGCTGAAGTCCACAAACAGGATCCTGGCGTAGGATGCTGGGGCGTCCACATGCTGTAGGGTGAAGTGGAGGGCCATGTTAACTGCGTCGTCCACAGACCTGTTGGCTCTGTAGGCAAACTGAAGGGGGTCCAGGAGAGGGTCTGTGATGGCTTTGAGGTGTGCCAGGAGCAGGCGCTCAAAAGACTTCATTACCACAGATGTAAGGGCGACCGGTCTGTAATCATTTAGTCCTGTTGGCCTTAGCTTTTTGGGCACAGCGATGATGGTGGAGGACTTGAGACAGGCTGGTACATGGCATGTCTCCAGGGAGGTGTTAAAGATGTTGGTGAACACCGGAGACAGCTGGTCAGCGCAGTGCCTGAGGGTGGCTGGAGAGACAGAGTCCGGCCCGGCTGCTTTGCGTGGATTCTGCCTCTTGAAAAGCCCATTAACTTCTCCCTCCTGAAAGGAGAGAGTCGTTTCTGTAGTATGGGTGGGGGATGGGGCCTCTTGGGTGGGAAGGGGTGGTTCAGGACAGTCCAATTGTCTTTCAAATCTACGGTAGAACTCGTTCAGGTCGTTGGCTAGGCGGGAGTCGTTAGTGGTGTGGGGCGCTCTGGGTTTGTAGTTGGTGATGTGCCTGAGCCCTTTTGCAGACAGAAGCAGCGTCGTTAGTAGAGAACTGGTGTTTTAGTGTCTCTGAGTACAGTCGTTTAGCCTCTCTCACCGCTTTGCTAAACCTGTTCTTCGACTCCTTGAATCTGTCTCTATCCCCACTCCTAAACGCTTCCTCCTTCTCCAACCTCAACCTTTTGAGCTTTGCTGAGAACCAGGGCTTGTTGTTGTTAAAGTTCACCCTGGTACGTGTTGGGATACAGCAGTCCTCACAGAAGCTGATGTAGGACGTCACAGCCTCTGTGAGTTCATCCAGACTATTGGTAGCAGTCGTGAACATATCCCAGTCAGTACAGTCTAAGCACGCCCGCAAATCTTCCACAGCCTCACTGGTCCACTGTTTAGATGTCCTCACAGCAGGTTTACAGAGTTTTAGTTGCTGCCTGTATGCAGGAATCAGGTGGACCAAGGGAGTGCTGTGCGAGCCGAACAGCCCCGTGACCCACAAGAGAAACATCCCCGCCAAATTCGAGCGTTTGACGGGGTCTATCCGTGAAAAAATATTCACGTTTTTGAGTGCACATGCATTTCTGCTGCAAATGCCTCTGGAAGTTTCATGCCGTTCGTATGCCAATTGTGGCAACACGAAAATGACCCGTTTTCCCATTCCGAGGGATTTCTGTGCGACCCTAACAGCCCCGTGAGCCACAAGAGACACATCCCCGCCAATTTCTAGCGTTTCACGGGGTCTATCCGTGAAAAATATAGACGTTTTTGAGTGCACATGCATTTCTGCTGCAGATGCCTCTGGAAGTTTCATGCCGTTCGTACGCAATGTGGCAACACGAAAATGACCCCTTTTCCCATTCCGAGGGATTTCTGTGCGACCCTAACTAACAGCGCCCGTGAGCCACAAGAGAGACATCCCCGCCAATTTATAGCGTTTCACGGGGTCTATCCGTGAAAAATATAGACGTTTTTGAGTGCACATGCATTCCTGCTGCAAATGCCTCTGGAAGTTTCATGCCGTTCCTATGCAATGTGGCCACACGAAAATGACCCGTTTTCCCATTCCGAAGCATTTCTGTGCGACCCTAACAGCCCCGTGAGCCACAAGAGAGACATCGCCGCCAATTTCTAGCGTTTCACGGGGTCTATCCGTGAAAAATATTCAATTTTTTGACTGCACATGCATTCCTGCTGCAAATGCCTCTGGAAGTTTCATGCCGTTCGCATGCAATGTGGCAACACGAAAATGACCCGTTTTCCCATTCCGAGGGATTTCTGTGCCACCCTAACAGCCCCGTGAGCCACAAGAGACACATCCCCGCCAATTTCTAGCGTTTCACGGAGTCTATCCGTAAAATGTAGCACGCACCAAAACGAGAAAAGATTTCCATCGCACCTGCACTATTGTATGGACAATGGTAACCTCATGTGAGGACGAAGTGGTGTGCCGGCGGGAGGTTGTTTCCCACGATTTCCGTGAATGAGCGAGCATCTCGAGCTGTGTTACTCCGCCCGAGGAGCCTCTTCTCTTCCAGAGTGCGTTGGGAAGGCTGTCCCTTGGGTTGTAGCTGCAGGGTTTGCTTGCGCTGTTTCAGTATTGTGCCCTAGGAAGGGCTGCCAACTGCGCGTGAGAGTTAGGGTTGGTTTCAATTGCTTTTGCCGGTCCACAGAGTAGCGAGCATTGAAAGGCCGCTCTAGAGGTGTGCAGGCATGTGTGGTCCCCGCCCCTGCTCC
>NW_027422739.1:390000-392500 GCF_048934315.1 Petromyzon marinus
GGCAGACAGAAGCAGCGTCGTTAGTAGAGAACTGGTGTTTTAGTGTCTCTGAGTACAGTCGTTTAGCCTCTCTCACCGCTTTGCTAAACCTGTTCTTCGACTCCTTGAATCTGTCTCTATCCCCACTCCTAAACGCTTCCTCCTTCTCCAACCTCAACCTTTTGAGCTTTGCTGAGAACCAGGGCTTGTTGTTGTTAAAGTTCACCCTGGTACGTGTTGGGATACAGCAGTCCTCACAGAAGCTGATGTACACAGCCTCTGTGAGTTCATCCAGACTATTGGTAGCAGTCGTGAACATATCCCAGTCAGTACAGTCTAAGCACGCCCGCAAATCTTCCACAGCCTCACTGGTCCACTGTTTAGATGTCCTCACAGCAGGTTTACAGAGTTTTAGTTGCTGCCTGTATGCAGGAATCAGGTGGACCAAGGGAGTTCTGTGCGAGCCGAACAGCCCCGTGACCCACAAGAGAAACATCCCCGCCAAATTCGAGCGTTTGACGGGGTCTATCCGTGAAAAAATATTCACGTTTTTGAGTGCACATGCATTTCTGCTGCAAATGCCTCTGGAAGTTTCATGCCGTTCGTATGCCAATTGTGGCAACACGAAAATGACCCGTTTTCCCATTCCGAGGGATTTCTGTGCGACCCTAACAGCCCCGTGAGCCACAAGAGACACATCCCCGCCAATTTCTAGCGTTTCACGGGGTCTATCCGTGAAAAATATAGACGTTTTTGAGTGCACATGCATTTCTGCTGCAGATGCCTCTGGAAGTTTCATGCCGTTCGTACGCAATGTGGCAACACGAAAATGACCCCTTTTCCCATTCCGAGGGATTTCTGTGCGACCCTAACTAACAGCGCCCGTGAGCCACAAGAGAGACATCCCCGCCAATTTATAGCGTTTCACAGGGTCTATCCGTGAAAAATATAGACGTTTTTGAGTGCACATGCATTCCTGCTGCAAATGCCTCTGGAAGTTTCATGCCGTTCCTATGCAATGTGGCCACACAAAAATGACCCGTTTTCCCATTCCGAGGCATTTCTGTGCGACCCTAACAGCCCCGTGAGCCACAAGAGAGACATCCCCGCCAACTTCTAGCGTTTGACGGGGTCTATGCGTGAAAAATATTAAATTTTTTGAGTGCACGTGCCTTTCTGCTGCAAATGCCTCTGGAAGTTTCATGGCGTTCCTATGCAATGTGGCAACACGAAAATGACCCGTTTTCCCATTCCGAGGGATTTCTGTGCCACCCTAACAGCCCCGTGAGCCACAAGAGACACATCCCCGCCAATTTCTAGCGTTTCACGGGGTCTATCCGTGAAACATATAGAAGTTTTTGAGTGCACATGCATTCCTGCTGCAAATGCCTCTGGAAGTTTCATGCGGTTCGTACGCAATGTGGCAACACGAAAATGACCCGTTTTCCCATTCCCAGGGATTTCTGTGCGACCCGAACAACCCCGTGAGCCACAAGAGACACATCCCCGCCAATTTCTAGCGTTTCACGGGGTCTATCCGTGAAAAATATCAATTTTTTTTGACTGCACATGCATTTCTACTGCAAATGCCTCTGGAAGTTGCATGCGGTTCGCATGCAATGTGGCGACACGAAAATGACCCGTTTTCCCATTCCGAGGGATTTCTGTGCCACCCTAACAGCCCCGTGAGCCACAAGAGAGACATCCCTGCCAATTTCTAGCGTATCACGGGGTCTATCCATGAGAAATATTCACTTTTTTGAGTGCACATGCATTCCTGCTGCAAATGCCTCTGGAAGTTTCATGCGGTTCGTATGCAATGTGGCGACACGAAAATGACCCGTTTTCCCATTCCGAGGGATTTCTGTGCCACCCTAACAGCCCCGTGAGCCACAAGAGAGACATCCCCGCCCACTTCTAGCGTTTCACGGGGTCTCTCCGTGAAAAATATCACATTTTTTGAGTGCACATGCATTCCTGCTGCAAATGCCTCTGGAAGTTTCATGCGGTTCGCATGCAATGTGGCGACACGAAAATGACCCGTTTTTTCCCATTCCGAGGGATTTCTGTGCCACCCTAACAGCCCCGTGAGCCACAAGAGACACATCCCCGCAAATTTCTAGCGTTTCACGGGGTCTATCCGTGAAAAATATTCAATTTTTTGACTGCACATGCATTTCTGCTGCAAATGCCTCTGGAAGTTTCATGCGGTTCGCATGCAATGTGGCGACACGAAAATGACCCGTTTTCCCATTCCGAGGGATTTCTGTGCGACCCTAACAGCCCCGTGAGCCACAAGAGAGACATCGCCGCCAATTTCTAGCGTTTCACGGGGTCTATCCGTGAAAAATATTCAATTTTTTGACTGCACATGCATTCCTGCTGCAAATGCCTCTGGAAGTTTCATGCCGTTCGCATGCAATGTGGCAACACGAAAATGACCCGTTTTCCCATTCCGAGGGATTTCTGTGCCACCCTAACAGCCCCGTGAGCCACAAGAGACACATCCCCGCCAATTTCT
>NW_027422739.1:400000-402500 GCF_048934315.1 Petromyzon marinus
ATTCTGGGACCCTGGAAAAGCCTGCAATGGAGGCAATAAAGGCTTGGCTTAACGGCGAGG
The DNA here is from genome assembly GCF_048934315.1 of Petromyzon marinus. NCBI lineage: Eukaryota > Metazoa > Chordata > Hyperoartia > Petromyzontiformes > Petromyzontidae > Petromyzon > Petromyzon marinus. Next base: position 400,061 of record NW_027422739.1, read on the forward strand.
GCCAACATGATGCCCTCGTAGAAACTGCCACAGCATTGATGCTTTGTCCGATGAGATTGGTGAAAAACAAAGGCAAACGTTCAAAACCCGAGAACGACATTATTAAACCCAGGATATTACCCACACGATCTTGGATGAAGAAGAGAGCGGAAAAACGAGGAAGCTTCATGAAGCACCAGAAGCTCTTCTTTAAGAACCGCTCTCTTCTTGCGTCCTTAGTCCTGGATGGCACTGAACGTCATGAATGCCGAATCCCGAACGCAGATGTATATCGTTTTTACTGCGAAAAATGGGAGAAGGTGTTGCCATTCAATGGCCTGGGCCAATTTAAGTCATCAGGTGTTGCAAATAACGAATACTTTGAGCCCCTAATTTCGGTGGAGGAAGTTCAGACTGCCATACGGGCCATTAAACCAACGTCAGCAGCTGGGCCAGATGGCCTAACAAGGGCTGCAATCTGTGCTGCCGACCCCGAGGGTCGGACACTGACAGCCCTATTTAATGCATGGATGATTACAGGAATTATTCCCAAAGAGTTGAAAAAGAATAGGACGATTCTTATTCCTAAGGTTATGGACGATGAAAAGCTGAAAGAATTGGGGAACTGGAGACCAATAACGATTGGTTCAATGATTCTGAGATTATTTTCCAGAATAATGACTGCACGTCTTGCTCGTGCTTGTCCCTTAAACCCAAGGCAGCGTGGTTTTATAGCGGCATCTGGCTGCTCTGAAAATCTTAAGGTGCTACAGGACCTTATGAGACACGCTAAGAAATTGCACAGGCCGTTGGCTGTCATGTTCATCGACATAGCGAAAGCTTTTTACTCGGTTTCGCATGCTCATATTTTATGGGTGTTAAGGCACAAGAAAGTAGATGAACACGTGGTGGGCATCATCCAGAACGCCTACGATCGGTGTACGACCTCGTTCAAAAGCAATGGCGAGTCGACTCGAGAAATTAGCATACGTGTTGGTGTCAAACAGGGTGACCCCATGTCACCCCTGCTCTTCAATCTTGCCATGGACCCTTTGATATGCACCCTAGAGTCACACGGAGTTGGGTACTCCATTGATACCGACCACGTGACAGCTCTTGCGTTTGCTGATGATTTGGTGTTGGTGAGCGAATCTTGGGTTGGTATGGCCGCCAATCTAGCGATCTTGGAATCATTTTGTGGGCTATCGGGATTGGAGGTTCAGGCCAGAAAGTGCCAGGGTTTCATGATAAGCCCAACCAACGATTCATATACGGTGAACAACTGCGACCCATGGACTATCAAAAATAAAGATGTCCATATGATCCAACCTGATGAATCAACGAAATACCTTGGTCTGAAAATTGGCCCTTGGACTGGCACTATACAGCCTGATCTACATTGTCAGCTAAAGACATGGATCTCGAAAATCGATGAGGCGCCTCTGAAGCCAACTCAGAAGGTTGAACTACTCAATGCTTATGCCCTACCCAGATTGTTATATCCTGCAGACCACTCGGACTGCAAGCAATCAACTCTCCGTGGGTTGGACCAAGAGATTAGAAAGGCGGTAAAAGGATGGCTCCACCTTCCCGCTTCAACTTGTGATGGACTGTTATATGCCAGAGCCCGAGACGGAGGCCTTGCCATCTTGAAACTGGAAAAAACAATCCCTTCGGTTCAAGTTAGAAGGCTGCAACGTATAGCAAACTCGTCCGATGCTATCACCCGTAATATTGTGTCCTCGCAGGGTATGGAGGAAGAATACCGTAATTTGTGGGTACGAGCAGGGGGTGACAGTGATGCAATCCCAACATTCGTTCTCAGGGACTCGGTGTCAAAAGAACCTGTATATCCGAGACCCTGCGATTGGAGGGAGCATGAATTTCAGAGATGGTGCGAAAAGCCGGTTCAAGGAAGGGGCATTGTAAACTTTGCACATGATAGAATCAGTAATGCTTGGTTGAGGCCATGGTGCGGCTTTAAACAATGCTTCTTTATCGCAGCACTACAACTAAGGGCAAATATTTACCCAACAAGAGAAAGCTTGAACAGAGGCAGAGATGGGGCCTTACGTTCCTGCAGGAAATGCTCTGCCAGACTCGAGTCCCTTTCGCACATTCTCGGTCAATGTCCTGCAGTACAGAAAGCAAGAATTGCGCGACATAACAAGATCAGTAACATTCTGGCAGACGAAGCGGCTAGATTGGGCTGGTCTGTATACAAAGAGCCACGGTTCATATCCGAGACGGGAGAGATGAGAAAGCCTGACCTCGTGTTTGCAAAAGATGAGGAGGCGGTTGTGATCGATGTCACCGTCCGTTTTGAGCTTTCAAAGAATACCTTGTCAGATGCTGCCTCGCACAAAGTTTCGTACTATACCCCTCTTAGTGATCAAGTCAAAGTGCTGACGAAGGCTAGCAAGGTCACATTCTTTGGATTCCCGGTTGGGGCAAGAGGAAA
>NW_027422739.1:407500-410000 GCF_048934315.1 Petromyzon marinus
GGAGGGCCATGTTAACTGCGTCGTCCACAGACCTGTTGGCTCTGTAGGCAAACTGAAGGGGGTCCAGGAGAGGGTCTGTGATGGCTTTGAGGTGTGCCAGGAGCAGGCGCTCAAAAGACTTCATTACCACAGATGTAAGGGCGACCGGTCTGTAATCATTTAGTCCTGTTGGCCTTAGCTTTTTGGGCACAGCGATGATGGTGGAGGACTTGAGACAGGCTGGTACATGGCATGTCTCCAGGGAGGTGTTAAAGATGTTGGTGAACACCGGAGACAGCTGGTCAGCGCAGTGCCTGAGGGTGGCTGGAGAGACAGAGTCCGGCCCGGCTGCTTTGCGTGGATTCTGCCTCTTGAAAAGCCCATTAACTTCTCCCTCCTGAAAGGAGAGAGTCGTTTCTGTAGTATGGGTGGGGGATGGGGCCTCTTGGGTGGGAAGGGGTGGTTCAGGACAGTCCAATTGTCTTTCAAATCTACGGTAGAACTCGTTCAGGTCGTTGGCTAGGCGGGAGTCGTTAGTGGTGTGGGGCGCTCTGGGTTTGTAGTTGGTGATGTGCCTGAGCCCTTTGGCAGACAGAAGCAGCGTCGTTAGTAGAGAACTGGTGTTTTAGTGTCTCTGAGTACAGTCGTTTAGCCTCTCTCACCGCTTTGCTAAACCTGTTCTTCGACTCCTTGAATCTGTCTCTATCCCCACTCCTAAACGCTTCCTCCTTCTCCAACCTCAACCTTTTGAGCTTTGCTGAGAACCAGGGCTTGTTGTTGATAAAGTTCACCCTGGTACGTGTTGGGATACAGCAGTCCTCACAGAAGCTGATGTAGGACGTCACAGCCTCTGTGAGTTCATCCAGACTATTGGTAGCAGTCGTGAACATATCCCAGTCAGTACAGTCTAAGCACGCCCGCAAATCTTCCACAGCCTCACTGGTCCACTGTTTAGATGTCCTCACAGCAGGTTTACAGAGTTTTAGTTGCTGCCTGTATGCACGAATCAGGTGGACCAAGGGAGTTCTGTGCGAGCCGAACAGCCCCGTGACCCACAAGAGAAACATCCCCGCCAAATTCGAGCGTTTGACGGGGTCTATCCGTGAAAAAATATTCACGTTTTTGAGTGCACATGCATTTCTGCTGCAAATGCCTCTGGAAGTTTCATGCCGTTCGTATGCCAATTGTGGCAACACGAAAATGACCCGTTTTCCCATTCCGAGGGATTTCTGTGCGACCCTAACAGCCCCGTGAGCCACAAGAGACACATCCCCGCCAATTACTAGCGTTTCACGGGGTCTATCCGTGAAAAATATAGACGTTTTTGAGTGCACATGCATTTCTGCTGCAGATGCCTCTGGAAGTTTCATGCCGTTCGTACGCAATGTGGCAACACGAAAATGACCCCTTTTCCCATTCCGAGGGATTTCTGTGCGACCCTAACTAACAGCGCCCGTGAGCCACAAGAGAGACATCCCCGCCAATTTATAGCCTTTCACGGGGTCTATCCGTGAAAAATATAGACGTTTTTGAGTGCACATGCATTCCTGCTGCAAATGCCTCTGGAAGTTTCATGCCGTTCCTATGCAATGTGGCCACTCAAAAATGACCCGTTTTCCCATTCCGAGGCATTTCTGTGCGACCCTAACAGCCCCGTGAGCCACAAGAGAGACATCCCCGCCAACTTCTAGCGTTTGACGGGGTCTATGCGTGAAAAATATTAAAATTTTTGAGTGCACGTGCCTTTCTGCTGCAAATGCCTCTGGAAGTTTCATGGCGTTCCTATGCAATGTGGCAACACGAAAATGACCCCTTTTCCCATTCCGAGGGAGTTCTGTGCCACCCTAACAGCCCCGTGAGCCACAAGAGACACATCCCCGCCAATTTCTAGCGTTTCACGGGGTCTATCCGTGAAAAATATCAATTTTTTTTGACTGCACATGCATTTCTGCTGCAAATGCCTCTGGAAGTTGCATGCGGTTCGCATGCAATGTGGCGACACGAAAATGACCCGTTTTCCCATTCCGAGGGATTTCTGTGCCACCCTAACAGCCCCGTGAGCCACAAGAGAGACATCCCCGCCAATTTCTAGCGTATCACGGGGTCTATCCGTGAGAAATATTCACTTTTTTGAGTGCACATGCATTCCTGCTGCAAATGCCTCTGGAAGTTTCATGCGGTTCGTATGCAATGTGGCGACACGAAAATGACCCGTTTTCCCATTCCGAGGGATTTCTGTGCCACCCTAACAGCCCCGTGAGCCACAAGAGAGACATCCCCGCCCACTTCTAGCGTTTCACGGGGTCTCTCCGTGAAAAATATCACATTTTTTGAGTGCACATGCATTCCTGCTGCAAATGCCTCTGGAAGTTTCATGCGGTTCGCATGCAATGTGGCGACACGAAAATGACCCGTTTTTTCCCATTCCGAGGGATTTCTGTGCCACCCTAACAGCCCCGTGAGCAACAAGAGACACATCCCCGCCAATTTCTAGCGTTTCACGGGGTCTATCCGTGAAAAA
>NW_027422739.1:417500-422500 GCF_048934315.1 Petromyzon marinus
GTAAACAACACATGGGCAAAGCATCCGAACTTGTTGCACATTTTAACATCAAACACAGAGACATTCCTCTGGTGTTTAAGTGCGCTAAATGTGACAAAACCAACTCAAACCACCGATCGATTGCCTGTCATGCCCCCAAATGTGGGGGAATAAAGTTAACTGAGGAAAGCTTACCAATGGTCTGTGAATGTTGCCAGGCACGCTTTGTAACTCTAAGTGGCCTTTCGCAGCACAAGAGGCATGCTCACCCAGTCACCCGTAATGAGGAAAGGATTAAAGATGGTATAAAGGGTACCTCGCAGAGAGGGGTACACCGTAGCTGCTGGTCTTTGAAGGAAGTAGAACAGCTGGCCCTTCTAGAGTTGCAGTTTCAGGGGAAAAAGAATATCAATAAGATCATTGCTGAAGCGCTTGGGACTAAGACCAACAAGCAAGTCTCTGACAAGAGACGGGACCTAAGTAAAAAGACAGGGGCCCCCATGTCAGACAGCTTACATTTTTCTTCTAGGCCTCTTGAGACATTGTCTCCCCCACCAAATGTAACAACGGGGACTTCATCCATACTCGCTCAAGCAGCTGAGCGGCTTACGAATGAGAATTCTGGGACCCTGGAAAAGCCTGCAATGGAGGCAATAAAGGCTTGGCTTAACGGCGAGGGCCAACATGATGCCCTCGTAGAAACTGCCACAGCATTGATGCTTTGTCCGATGAGATTGGTGAAAAACAAAGGCAAACGTTCAAAACCCGAGAACGACATTATTAAACCCAGGATATTACCCACACGATCTTGGATGAAGAAGAGAGCGGAAAAACGAGGAAGCTTCATGAAGCACCAGAAGCTCTTCTTTAAGAACCGCTCTCTTCTTGCGTCCTTAGTCCTGGATGGCACTGAACGTCATGAATGCCGAATCCCGAACGCAGATGTATATCGTTTTTACTGCGAAAAATGGGAGAAGGTGTTGCCATTCAATGGCCTGGGCCAATTTAAGTCATCAGGTGTTGCAAATAACGAATACTTTGAGCCCCTAATTTCGGTGGAGGAAGTTCAGACTGCCATACGGGCCATTAAACCAACGTCAGCAGCTGGGCCAGATGGCCTAACAAGGGCTGCAATCTGTGCTGCCGACCCCGAGGGTCGGACACTGACAGCCCTATTTAATGCATGGATGATTACAGGAATTATTCCCAAAGAGTTGAAAAAGAATAGGACGATTCTTATTCCTAAGGTTATGGACGATGAAAAGCTGAAAGAATTGGGGAACTGGAGACCAATAACGATTGGTTCAATGATTCTGAGATTATTTTCCAGAATAATGACTGCACGTCTTGCTCGTGCTTGTCCCTTAAACCCAAGGCAGCGTGGTTTTATAGCGGCATCTGGCTGCTCTGAAAATCTTAAGGTGCTACAGGACCTTATGAGACACGCTAAGAAATTGCACAGGCCGTTGGCTGTCATGTTCATCGACATAGCGAAAGCTTTTGACTCGGTTTCGCATGCTCATATTTTATGGGTGTTAAGGCACAAGAAAGTAGATGAACACGTGGTGGGCATCATCCAGAACGCCTACAATCGGTGTACGACCTCGTTCAAAAGCAATGGCGAGTCGACTCGAGAAATTAGCATACGTGTTGGTGTCAAACAGGGTGACCCCATGTCACCCCTGCTCTTCAATCTTGCCATGGACCCTTTGATATGCACCCTAGAGTCACACGGAGTTGGGTACTCCATTGATACCGACCACGTGACAGCTCTTGCGTTTGCTGATGATTTGGTGTTGGTGAGCGAATCTTGGGTTGGTATGGCCGCCAATCTAGCGATCTTGGAATCATTTTGTGGGCTATCGGGATTGGAGGTTCAGGCCAGAAAGTGCCAGGGCTTCATGATAAGCCCAACCAAAGATTCATATACGGTGAACAACTGCGACCCATGGACTATCAAAAATAAAGATGTCCATATGATCCAACCTGATGAATCAACGAAATACCTTGGTCTGAAAATTGGCCCTTGGACTGGCACTATACAGCCTGATCTACATTGTCAGCTAAAGACATGGATCTCGAAAATCGATGAGGCGCCTCTGAAGCCAACTCAGAAGGTTGAACTACTCAATGCCTATGCCCTACCCAGATTGTTATATCCTGCAGACCACTCGGACTGCAAGCAATCAACTCTCCGTGGGTTGGACCAAGAGATTAGAAAGGCGGTAAAAGGATGGCTCCACCTTCCCGCTTCAACTTGTGATGGACTGTTATATGCCAGAGCCCGAGACGGAGGCCTTGCCATCTTGAAACTGGAAAAAACAATCCCTTCGGTTCAAGTTAGAAGGCTGCAACGTATAGCAAACTCGTCCGATGCTATCACCCGTAATATTGTGTCCTCGCAGGGTATGGAGGAAGAATACCGTAATTTGTGGGTACGAGCAGGGGGTGACAGTGATGCAATCTTTGCGCATGATAGAATCAGTAATGCTTGGTTGAGGCCATGGTGCGGCTTTAAACAATGCTTCTTTATCGCAGCACTACAACTAAGGGCAAATATTTACCCAACAAGAGAAAGCTTGAACAGAGGCAGAGATGGGGCCTTACGTTCCTGCAGGAAATGCTCTGCCAGACTCGAGTCCCTTTCGCACATTCTCGGTCAATGTCCTGCAGTACAGAAAGCAAGAATTGCGCGACATAACAAGATCAGTAACATTCTGGCAGACGAAGCGGCTAGATTGGGCTGGTCTGTATACAAAGAGACGGGAGAGATGAGAAAGCCTGACCTCGTGTTTGCAAAAGATGAGGAGGCGGTTGTGATCGATGTCACCGTCCGTTTTGAGCTTTCAAAGAATACCTTGTCAGATGCTGCCTCGCACAAAGTTTCGTACTATACCCCTCTTGGTGATCAAGTCAAAGTGCTGACGAAGGCTAGCAAGGTCACATTCTTTGGATTCCCGGTTGGGGCAAGAGGAAAGTGGCCCCTTGAGAATAACGAGGTACTTACCTCCCTGGGCCTGACCAAACCCAGAACGACATCACTGGCCAAGATGATTTCCCGCAGAACGCTGCTTTTCTCTCTTGATATTCTGAGAATGTTCTGTGGAAATTATGCGGTCTATGAACAGTCATAGACAACCTCCGAAACAAATAATAGTTTTGTTTTAAGATGTCATTTGTTTTAGATTGATTTTGTTATTTTCGAAGGTGAAGTCGGTTTTTATTTCATTTTACTATTTTCCACAATTTAGATTGTTATTTTCCAAGACGAAGTCTTGGTTCTTTTTTTTATTGTTAGTTTTTTTTTTAACACGTCGTATTTGTTACTTTAGAGCTTAGAGGGGACTTTATTTTCGCCTTACTATTTTCTGCCTACAAAGAAGATTAAAAATAAGCTTTTTTCAAGATGGTTTTGTTATTTTCCAAGGTGAAGTCTTGGTATTCTTATTTTACTATTTTCCATAAAGAAGACCTTTCTTTTAGATTTTGTTATTTTCCAAGACGAAGACTTGGTATTTTTATTATATTGCTATTTTTTACACGAAGCTTATTCAAGAGCACTTATATAGATTAGACTTTGTTATTTTAATTCTTTATTTTTGGACTACATCAGTTCGAGAGTCCTGTAACTTACTATTTTCTGCCTACAAAGAAGATTAGAAATAAGCTTTATTTAAGATGTTTTAGATTAGATTTTGTTATTTTCCAAGGTGAAGTCTTGGTTTTTTTTTATTTTACTATTTTCCACAAAGAAGACTTTTCTTTTCTTTTAGATTTTGTTATTTTCCAAGACGAAGACTTGGTATTTTTTTGCTATTTTTTACAGGAAGCTTTATTCAAGAGCACTTATATAGATTAGACTTTGTTATTTTAATTCTTTATTTTTGCACTACATCAGTTCGAGAGAAGACTACAAACCAGCTTTATTTAAGATGTTTTAGATTAGATTTTGTTATTTTCCAAGGTGAAGTCTTGGTTTTTTATTTTACTATTTTCCACAAAGAAGACTTTTCTTTTAGATTTTGTTATTTTCCAAGACGAAGACTTGGTATTTTTTTATTGCTATTTTTTTACACGAAGCCTATTCAAGAGCACTTATATAGATTAGACTTTGTTATTTTAATTCTTTATTTTTGGACTACATCAGTTCGAGAGTCCTGTAACTTACTATTTTCTGCCTACAAAGAAGATTACAAATAAGCTTTATTTAAGATGTTTTAGATTAGATTTTGTTATTTTCCAAGGTGAAGTCTTGGTTTTTTTTATTTTACTATTTTCCACAAAGAAGACTTTTCTTTTCTTTTAGATTTTGTTATTTTCCAAGACGAAGACTTGGTTTTTTTTATATTGCTATTTTTTTTTTACACTGCTTTATTCAAGAGCGCTTATATAGATTAGACTTTGTTATTTTAATTCTTTATTTTTGGAATACATCAGTTTGAGAGTCCTGTAACGTACTATTTTCTGCCTACAAAGAAGACTACAGACAAGCTTTATTTAAGATGTTTTAGATTAGATTTTGTTATTTTCCAAGGTAAAGACTTGGTTTTTTTATTTTACTATTTTCCACAAAGAAGATTTTTCTTTTAGATTTTGTTATTTTCCAAGACGAAGACTTGGTATTTTTTTTTATTGCTAGTTTTTTTTATATGTTACTTCAGAGCATAGAGAGGACTTTATTTTTACCTTACTATTTTCTGCCTTCAAAGAAGATTAAAAATAAGCTTTATTCAACATTACTTATATAGATTAGACTTTGTTATTTTAATTCTTTATTTTTTGGAGTACATCAGTTCGAGAATCCGGTAACCTTACCGACTCTACTCCTTGTTGCCATTGATGCACGGCAGCAGGGATTCGATAATACACGGCATCCCAGTCAGGGACCAGCTTGATCATGCTGGATCTGCGTTGGATACACCAGCATGGGAGTACAATACGGTTATTGACTCCACCCCGTGTTATCAAAGATGCATGGTAACAGGGCGAAGGAAACTCACAGCATCCTTGCCACGCTTGCG
>NW_027422739.1:432500-435000 GCF_048934315.1 Petromyzon marinus
TTGACGGACAGATGATTGGAGGCGCAGCTGTTGGTATACAGGGAGAAGAGCAGTGGGCAAAGGACGCAGCCCTGAGGAGTTCCCGTGCTGATGGACCTGGAGTCAGAGACTTCTGTTCCCGGCTTAACGCACTGCTTCCTGTCAGAGAGGAAGTCTGTGATCCACCTGCAGGTGGAGTAGGGCACGTTCAGCTGGAAGAGCTTGTCCTGAAGCAGGGCAGGGATGATGGTGTTGAAGGCAGAGCTGAAGTCCACAAACAGGATCCTGGCGTAGGATGCTGGGGCGTCCACATGCTGTAGGGTGAAGTGGAGGGCCATGTTAACTGCGTCGTCCACAGACCTGTTGGCTCTGTAGGCAAACTGAAGGGGGTCCAGGAGAGGGTCTGTGATGGCTTTGAGGTGTGCCAGGAGCAGGCGCTCAAAAGACTTCATTACCACAGATGTAAGGGCGACCGGTCTGTAATCATTTAGTCCTGTTGGCCTTAGCTTTTTGGGCACAGCGATGATGGTGGAGGACTTGAGACAGGCTGGTACATGGCATGTCTCCAGGGAGGTGTTAAAGATGTTGGTGAACACCGGAGACAGCTGGTCAGCGCAGTGCCTGAGGGTGGCTGGAGAGACAGAGTCCGGCCCGGCTGCTTTGCGTGGATTCTGCCTCTTGAAAAGCCCATTAACTTCTCCCTCCTGAAAGGAGAGAGTCGTTTCTGTAGTATGGGTGGGGGATGGGGCCTCTTGGGTGGGAAGGGGTGGTTCAGGACAGTCCAATTGTCTTTCAAATCTACGGTAGAACTCGTTCAGGTCGTTGGCTAGGCGGGAGTCGTTAGTGGTGTGGGGCGCTCTGGGTTTGTAGTTGGTGATGTGCCTGAGCCCTTTGGCAGACAGAAGCAGCGTCGTTAGTAGAGAACTGGTGTTTTAGTGTCTCTGAGTACAGTCGTTTAGCCTCTCTCACCGCTTTGCTAAACCTGTTCTTCGACTCCTTGAATCTGTCTCTATCCCCACTCCTAAACGCTTCCTCCTTCTCCAACCTCAACCTTTTGAGCTTTGCTGAGAACCAGGGCTTGTTGTTGTTAAAGTTCACCCTGGTACGTGTTGGGATACAGCAGTCCTCACAGAAGCTGATGTAGGACGTCACAGCCTCTGTGAGTTCATCCAGACTATTGGTAGCAGTCGTGAACATATCCCAGTCAGTACAGTCTAAGCACGCCCGCAAATCTTCCACAGCCTCACTGGTCCACTGTTTAGATGTCCTCACAGCAGGTTTACAGAGTTTTAGTTGCTGCCTGTATGCAGGAATCAGGTGGACCAAGGGAGTTCTGTGCGAGCCGAACAGCCCCGTGACCCACAAGAGAAACATCCCCGCCAAATTCGAGCGTTTGACGGGGTCTATCCGTGAAAAAATATTCACGTTTTTGAGTGCACATGCATTTCTGCTGCAAATGCCTCTGGAAGTTTCATGCCGTTCGTATGCCAATTGTGGCAACACGAAAATGACCCGTTTTCCCATTCCGAGGGATTTCTGTGCGACCCTAACAGCCCCGTGAGCCACAAGAGACACATCCCCGCCAATTTCTAGCGTTTCACGGGGTCTATCCGTGAAAAATATAGACGTTTTTGAGTGCACATGCATTTCTGCTGCAGATGCCTCTGGAAGTTTCATGCCGTTCGTACGCAATGTGGCAACACGAAAATGACCCCTTTTCCCATTCCGAGGGATTTATGTGCGACCCTAACTAACAGCGCCCGTGAGCCACAAGAGAGACATCCCCGCCAATTTATAGCGTTTCACGGGGTCTATCCGTGAAAAATATAGACGTTTTTGAGTGCACATGCATTCCTGCTGCAAATGCCTCTGGAAGTTTCATGCCGTTCCTATGCAATGTGGCCACACAAAAATGACCCGTTTTCCCATTCCGAGGCATTTCTGTGCGACCCTAACAGCCCCGTGAGCCACAAGAGAGACATCCCCGCCAACTTCTAGCGTTTGACGGGGTCTATGCGTGAAAAATATTAAAATTTTTGAGTGCACGTGCCTTTCTGCTGCAAATGCCTCTGGAAGTTTCATGGCGTTCCTATGCAATGTGGCAACACGAAAATGACCCCTTTTCCCATTCCGAGGGAGTTCTGTGCCACCCTAACAGCCCCGTGAGCCACAAGAGACACATCCCCGCCAATTTCTAGCGTTTCACGGGGTCTATCCGTGAAACATATAGAAGTTTTTGAGTGCACATGCATTCCTGCTGCAAATGCCTCTGGAAGTTTCATGCGGTTCGTACGCAATGTGGCAACACGAAAATGACCCGTTTTCCCATTCCCAGGGATTTCTGTGCGACCCGAACAGCCCCGTGAGCCACAAGAGACACATCCCCGCCAATTTCTAGCGTTTCACGGGGTCTATCCGTGAAAAATATTAATTTTTTTTGACTGCACATGCATTTCTGCTGCAAATGCCTCTGGAAGTTGCATGCGGTTCGCATGCAATGTGGCGACACGAAAATGACCCG
>NW_027422739.1:457500-460000 GCF_048934315.1 Petromyzon marinus
CTAATTTCGGTGGAGGAAGTTCAGACTGCCATACGGGCCATTAAACCAACGTCAGCAGCTGGGCCAGATGGCCTAACAAGGGCTGCAATCTGTGCTGCCGACCCCGAGGGTCGGACACTGACAGCCCTATTTAATGCATGGATGATTACAGGAATTATTCCCAAAGAGTTGAAAAAGAATAGGACGATTCTTATTCCTAAGGTTATGGACGATGAAAAGCTGAAAGAATTGGGGAACTGGAGACCAATAACGATTGGTTCAATGATTCTGAGATTATTTTCCAGAATAATGACTGCACGTCTTGCTCGTGCTTGTCCCTTAAACCCAAGGCAGCGTGGTTTTATAGCGGCATCTGGCTGCTCTGAAAATCTTAAGGTGCTACAGGACCTTATGAGACACGCAAAGAAATTGCACAGGCCGTTGGCTGTCATGTTCATCGACATAGCGAAAGCTTTTGACTCGGTTTCGCATGCTCATATTTTATGGGTGTTAAGGCACAAGAAAGTAGATGAACACGTGGTGGGCATCATCCAGAACGCCTACGATCGGTGTACGACCTCGTTCAAAAGCAATGGCGAGTCGACTCGAGAAATTAGCATACGTGTTGGTGTCAAACAGGGTGACCCCATGTCACCCCTGCTCTTCAATCTTGCCATGGACCCTTTGATATGCACCCTAGAGTCACACGGAGTTGGGTACTCCATTGATACCGACCACGTGACAGCTCTTGTGTTTGCTGATGATTTGGTGTTGGTGAGCGAATCTTGGGTTGGTATGGCCGCCAATCTAGCGATCTTGGAATCATTTTGTGGGCTATCGGGATTGGAGGTTCAGGCCAGAAAGTGCCAGGGCTTCATGATAAGCCCAACCAAAGATTCATATACGGTGAACAACTGCGACCCATGGACTATCAAAAATAAAGATGTCCATATGATCCAACCTGATGAATCAACGAAATACCTTGGTCTGAAAATTGGCCCTTGGACTGGCACTATACAGCCTGATCTACATTGTCAGCTAAAGACATGGATCTCGAAAATCGATGAGGCGCCTCTGAAGCCAACTCAGAAGGTTGAACTACTCAATGCCTATGCCCTACCCAGATTGTTATATCCTGCAGACCACTCGGACTGCAAGCATTCAACTCTCCGTGGGTTGGACCAAGAGATTAGAAAGGCGGTAAAAGGATGGCTCCACCTTCCCGCTTCAACTTGTGATGGACTGTTATATGCCAGAGCCCGAGACGGAGGCCTTGCCATCTTGAAACTGGAAAAAACAATCCCTTCGGTTCAAGTTAGAAGGCTGCAACGTATAGCAAACTCGTCCGATGCTATCACCCGTAATATTGTGTCCTCGCAGGGTATGGAGGAAGAATACCGTAATTTGTGGGTACGAGCAGGGGGTGACAGTGATGCAATCCCAACATTCGTTCTCAGGGACTCGGTGTCAAAAGAACCTGTATATCCGAGACCCTGCGATTGGAGGGAGCATGAATTTCAGAGATGGTGCGAAAAGCCGGTTCAAGGAAGGGGCATTGTAAACTTTGCGCATGATAGAATCAGTAATGCTTTGTTGAGGCCATGGTGCGGCTTTAAACAATGCTTCTTTATCGCAGCACTACAACTAAGGGCAAATATTTACCCAACAAGAGAAAGCTTGAACAGAGGCAGAGATGGGGCCTTACGTTCCTGCAGGAAATGCTCTGCCAGACTCGAGTCCCTTTCGCACATTCTCGGTCAATGTCCTGCAGTACAGAAAGCAAGAATTGCGCGACATAACAAGATCAGTAACATTCTGGCAGACGAAGCGGCTAGATTAGGCTGGTCTGTATACAAAGAGCCACGGTTCATATCCGAGACGGGAGAGATGAGAAAGCCTGACCTCGTGTTTGCAAAAGATGAGGAGGCGGTTGTGATCGATGTCACCGTCCGTTTTGAGCTTTCAAAGAATACCTTGTCAGATGCTGCCTCGCACAAAGTTTCGTACTATACCCCTCTTGGTGATCAAGTCAAAGTGCTGACGAAGGCTAGCAAGGTCACATTCTTTGGATTCCCGGTTGGGGCAAGAGGAAAGTGGCCCCTTGAGAATAACGAGGTACTTACCTCCCTGGGCCTGACCAAACCCAGAACGACATCACTGGCCAAGATGATTTCCCGCAGAACACTGCTTTTTTCTCTTGATATTCTGAGAATGTTCTGTGGAAATTATGCGGTCTATGAACAGTCATAGACAACCTCCGAAACAAATAATAGTTTTGTTTTAAGATGTCATTTGTTTTAGATTGATTTTGTTATTTTCGAAGGTGAAGTCGGTTTTTATTTCATTTTACTATTTTCCACAATTTAGATTGTTATTTTCCAAGACGAAGTCTTGGTTCTTTTTTTTATTGTTAGTTTTTTTTTTAACACGTCGTATTTGTTACTTTAGAGCTTAGAGGGGACTTTATTTTCGCCTTACTATTTTCTGCCTACAAAGAAGATTAAAAATAAGCTTTTTTCAA
>NW_027422739.1:465000-467500 GCF_048934315.1 Petromyzon marinus
GATGATGGTGTTGAAGGCAGAGCTGAAGTCCACAAACAGGATCCTGGCGTAGGATGCTGGGGCGTCCACATGCTGTAGGGTGAAGTGGAGGGCCATGTTAACTGCGTCGTCCACAGACCTGTTGGCTCTGTAGGCAAACTGAAGGGGGTCCAGGAGAGGGTCTGTGATGGCTTTGAGGTGTGCCAGGAGCAGGCGCTCAAAAGACTTCATTACCACAGATGTAAGGGCGACCGGTCTGTAATCATTTAGTCCTGTTGGCCTTAGCTTTTTGGGCACAGCGATGATGGTGGAGGACTTGAGACAGGCTGGTACATGGCATGTCTCCAGGGAGGTGTTAAAGATGTTGGTGAACACCGGAGACAGCTGGTCAGCGCAGTGCCTGAGGGTGGCTGGAGAGACAGAGTCCGGCCCGGCTGCTTTGCGTGGATTCTGCCTCTTGAAAAGCCCATTAACTTCTCCCTCCTGAAAGGAGAGAGTCGTTTCTGTAGTATGGGTGGGGGATGGGGCCTCTTGGGTGGGAAGGGGTGGTTCAGGACAGTCCAATTGTCTTTCAAATCTACGGTAGAACTCGTTCAGGTCGTTGGCTAGGCGGGAGTCGTTAGTGGTGTGGGGCGCTCTGGGTTTGTAGTTGGTGATGTGCCTGAGCCCTTTGGCAGACAGAAGCAGCGTCGTTAGTAGAGAACTGGTGTTTTAGTGTCTCTGAGTACAGTCGTTTAGCCTCTCTCACCGCTTTGCTAAACCTGTTCTTCGACTCCTTGAATCTGTCTCTATCCCCACTCCTAAACGCTTCCTCCTTCTCCAACCTCAACCTTTTGAGCTTTGCTGAGAACCAGGGCTTGTTGTTGTTAAAGTTCACCCTGGTACGTGTTGGGATACAGCAGTCCTCACAGAAGCTGATGTACACAGCCTCTGTGAGTTCATCCAGACTATTGGTAGCAGTCGTGAACATATCCCAGTCAGTACAGTCTAAGCACGCCCGCAAATCTTCCACAGCCTCACTGGTCCACTGTTTAGATGTCCTCACAGCAGGTTTACAGAGTTTTAGTTGCTGCCTGTATGCACGAATCAGGTGGACCAAGGGAGTTCTGTGCGAGCCGAACAGCCCCGTGACCCACAAGAGAAACATCCCCGCCAAATTCGAGCGTTTGACGGGGTCTATCCGTGAAAAAATATTCACGTTTTTGAGTGCACATGCATTTCTGCTGCAAATGCCTCTGGAAGTTTCATGCCGTTCGTATGCCAATTGTGGCAACACGAAAATGACCC
Source organism: Petromyzon marinus (assembly GCF_048934315.1). Lineage (NCBI taxonomy): Eukaryota > Metazoa > Chordata > Hyperoartia > Petromyzontiformes > Petromyzontidae > Petromyzon > Petromyzon marinus. The sequence goes on from NW_027422739.1 coordinate 466,267, forward strand.
GTTTTCCCATTCCGAGGGATTTCTGTGCGACCCTAACAGCCCCGTGAGCCACAAGAGACACATCCCCGCCAATTTCTAGCGTTTCACGGGGTCTATCCGTGAAAAATATAGACGTTTTTGAGTGCACATGCATTTCTGCTGCAGATGCCTCTGGAAGTTTCATGCCGTTCGTACGTAATGTGGCAACACGAAAATGACCCCTTTTCCCATTCCGAGGGATTTCTGTGCGACCCTAACTAACAGCGCCCGTGAGCCACAAGAGAGACATCCCCGCCAATTTATAGCGTTTCACGGGGTCTATCCGTGAAAAATATAGACGTTTTTGAGTGCACATGCATTCCTGCTGCAAATGCCTCTGGAAGTTTCATGCCGTTCCTATGCAATGTGGCCACACAAAAATGACCCGTTTTCCCATTCCGAGGCATTTCTGTGCGACCCTAACAGCCCCGTGAGCCACAAGAGAGACATCCCCGCCAACTTCTAGCGTTTGACGGGGTCTATGCGTGAAAAATATTAAAATTTTTGAGTGCACGTGCCTTTCTGCTGCAAATGCCTCTGGAAGTTTCATGGCGTTCCTATGCAATGTGGCAACACGAAAATGACCCCTTTTCCCATTCCGAGGGAGTTCTGTGCCACCCTAACAGCCCCGTGAGCCACAAGAGACACATCCCCGCCAATTTCTAGCGTTTCACGGGGTCTATCCGTGAAAGATATAGAAGTTTTTGAGTGCACATGCATTCCTGCTGCAAATGCCTCTGGAAGTTTCATGCCGTTCGTACGCAATGTGGCAACACGAAAATGACCCGTTTTCCCATTCCCAGGGATTTCTGTGCGACCCGAACAGCCCCGTGAGCCACAAGAGACACATCCCCGCCAATTTCTAGCGTTTCACGGGGTCTATCCGTGAAAAATATCAATTTTTTTTGACTGCACATGCATTTCTGCTGCAAATGCCTCTGGAAGTTGCATGCGGTTCGCATGCAATGTGGCGACACGAAAATGACCCGTTTTCCCATTCCGAGGGATTTCTGTGCCACCCTAACAGCCCCGTGAGCCACAAGAGAGACATCCCCGCCAATTTCTAGCGTATCACGGGGTCTATCCGTGAGAAATATTCACTTTTTTGAGTGCACATGCATTCCTGCTGCAAATGCCTCTGGAAGTTTCATGCGGTTCGTATGCAATGTGGCGACACGAAAATGACCCGTTTTCCCATTCCGAGGGATTTCTGTGC
>NW_027422739.1:477500-480000 GCF_048934315.1 Petromyzon marinus
CACAACCATCTCAACTGTCCTTAGAGCATTTAGCTCTAAGTTGTTCTGGCTACACCAGGTCACCAGGTTGTCAGCTTCCCACCTATAGTCAGACTCATCCCCACCAGAGATCAGCCCAATGAGGGTGGTGTCGTCCGACAAACTTCAAGAGTTTGACGGACAGATGATTGGAGGCGCAGCTGTTGGTATACAGGGAGAAGAGCAGTGGGCAAAGGACGCAGCCCTGAGGAGTTCCCGTGCTGATGGACCTGGAGTCAGAGACTTCTGTTCCCGGCTTAACGCACTGCTTCCTGTCAGAGAGGAAGTCTGTGATCCACCTGCAGGTGGAGTAGGGCACGTTCAGCTGGAAGAGCTTGTCCTGAAGCAGGGCAGGGATGATGGTGTTGAAGGCAGAGCTGAAGTCCACAAACAGGATCCTGGCGTAGGATGCTGGGGCGTCCACATGCTGTAGGGTGAAGTGGAGGGCCATGTTAACTGCGTCGTCCACAGACCTGTTGGCTCTGTAGGCAAACTGAAGGGGGTCCAGGAGAGGGTCTGTGATGGCTTTGAGGTGTGCCAGGAGCAGGCGCTCAAAAGACTTCATTACCACAGATGTAAGGGCGACCGGTCTGTAATCATTTAGTCCTGTTGGCCTTAGCTTTTTGGGCACAGCGATGATGGTGGAGGACTTGAGACAGGCTGGTACATGGCATGTCTCCAGGGAGGTGTTAAAGATGTTGGTGAACACCGGAGACAGCTGGTCAGCGCAGTGCCTGAGGGTGGCTGGAGAGACAGAGTCCGGCCCGGCTGCTTTGCGTGGATTCTGCCTCTTGAAAAGCCCATTAACTTCTCCCTCCTGAAAGGAGAGAGTCGTTTCTGTAGTATGGGTGGGGGATGGGGCCTCTTGGGTGGGAAGGGGTGGTTCAGGACAGTCCAATTGTCTTTCAAATCTACGGTAGAACTCGTTCAGGTCGTTGGCTAGGCGGGAGTCGTTAGTGGTGTGGGGCGCTCTGGGTTTGTAGTTGGTGATGTGCCTGAGCCCTTTGGCAGACAGAAGCAGCGTCGTTAGTAGAGAACTGGTGTTTTAGTGTCTCTGAGTACAGTCGTTTAGCCTCTCTCACCGCTTTGCTAAACCTGTTCTTCGACTCCTTGAATCTGTCTCTATCCCCACTCCTAAACGCTTCCTCCTTCTCCAACCTCAACCTTTTGAGCTTTGCTGAGAACCAGGGCTTGTTGTTGTTAAAGTTCACCCTGGTACGTGTTGGGATACAGCAGTCCTCACAGAAGCTGATGTACACAGCCTCTGTGAGTTCATCCAGACTATTGGTAGCAGTCGTGAACATATCCCAGTCAGTACAGTCTAAGCACGCCCGCAAATCTTCCACAGCCTCACTGGTCCACTGTTTAGATGTCCTCACAGCAGGTTTACAGAGTTTTAGTTGCTGCCTGTATGCACGAATCAGGTGGACCAAGGGAGTTCTGTGCGAGCCGAACAGCCCCGTGACCCACAAGAGAAACATCCCCGCCAAATTCGAGCGTTTGACGGGGTCTATCCGTGAAAAAATATTCACGTTTTTGAGTGCACATGCATTTCTGCTGCAAATGCCTCTGGAAGTTTCATGCCGTTCGTATGCCAATTGTGGCAACACGAAAATGACCCGTTTTCCCATTCCGAGGGATTTCTGTGCGACCCTAACAGCCCCGTGAGCCACAAGAGACACATCCCCGCCAATTTCTAGCGTTTCACGGGGTCTATCCATGAAAAATATAGACGTTTTTGAGTGCACATGCATTTCTGCTGCAGATGCCTCTGGAAGTTTCATGCCGTTCGTACGCAATGTGGCAACACGAAAATGACCCCTTTTCCCATTCCGAGGGATTTCTGTGCGACCCTAACTAACAGCGCCCGTGAGCCACAAGAGAGACATCCCCGCCAATTTATAGCGTTTCACGGGGTCTATCCGTGAAAAATATAGACGTTTTTGAGTGCACATGCATTCCTGCTGCAAATGCCTCTGGAAGTTTCATGCCGTTCCTATGCAATGTGGCCACACAAAAATGACCCGTTTTCCCATTCCGAGGCATTTCTGTGCGACCCTAACAGCCCCGTGAGCCACAAGAGAGACATCCCCGCCAACTTCTAGCGTTTGACGGGGTCTATGCGTGAAAAATATTAAAATTTTTGAGTGCACGTGCCTTTCTGCTGCAAATGCCTCTGGAAGTTTCATGGTGTTCCTATGCAATGTGGCAACACGAAAATGACCCCTTTTCCCATTCCGAGGGAGTTCTGTGCCACCCTAACAGCCCCGTGAGCCACAAGAGACACATCCCCGCCAATTTCTAGCGTTTCACGGGGTCTATCCGTGAAACATATAGAAGTTTTTGAGTGCACATGCATTCCTGCTGCAAATGCCTCTGGAAGTTTCATGCGGTTCGTACGCAATGTGGCAACACGAAAATGACCCGTTTTCCCATTCCCAGGGATTTCTGTGCGACCCGAACAGCCCCGTGAGCCACAAGA
>NW_027422739.1:490000-492500 GCF_048934315.1 Petromyzon marinus
GGCAAAGGACGCAGCCCTGAGGAGTTCCCGTGCTGATGGACCTGGAGTCAGAGACTTCTGTTCCCGGCTTAACGCACTGCTTCCTGTCAGAGAGGAAGTCTGTGATCCACCTGCAGGTGGAGTAGGGCACGTTCAGCTGGAAGAGCTTGTCCTGAAGCAGGGCAGGGATGATGGTGTTGAAGGCAGAGCTGAAGTCCACAAACAGGATCCTGGCGTAGGATGCTGGGCGTCCACATGCTGTAGGGTGAAGTGGAGGGCCATGTTAACTGCGTCGTCCACAGACCTGTTGGCTCTGTAGGCAAACTGAAGGGGGTCCAGGAGAGGGTCTGTGATGGCTTTGAGGTGTGCCAGGAGCAGGCGCTCAAAAGACTTCATTACCACAGATGTAAGGGCGACCGGTCTGTAATCATTTAGTCCTGTTGGCCTTAGCTTTTTGGGCACAGCGATGATGGTGGAGGACTTGAGACAGGCTGGTACATGGCATGTCTCCAGGGAGGTGTTAAAGATGTTGGTGAACACCGGAGACAGCTGGTCAGCGCAGTGCCTGAGGGTGGCTGGAGAGACAGAGTCCGGCCCGGCTGCTTTGCGTGGATTCTGCCTCTTGAAAAGCCCATTAACTTCTCCCTCCTGAAAGGAGAGAGTCGTTTCTGTAGTATGGGTGGGGGATGGGGCCTCTTGGGTGGGAAGGGGTGGTTCAGGACAGTCCAATTGTCTTTCAAATCTACGGTAGAACTCGTTCAGGTCGTTGGCTAGGCGGGAGTCGTTAGTGGTGTGGGGCGCTCTGGGTTTGTAGTTGGTGATGTGCCTGAGCCCTTTGGCAGACAGAAGCAGCGTCGTTAGTAGAGAACTGGTGTTTTAGTGTCTCTGAGTACAGTCGTTTAGCCTCTCTCACCGCTTTGCTAAACCTGTTCTTCGACTCCTTGAATCTGTCTCTATCCCCACTCCTAAACGCTTCCTCCTTCTCCAACCTCAACCTTTTGAGCTTTGCTGAGAACCAGGGCTTGTTGTTGTTAAAGTTCACCCTGGTACGTGTTGGGATACAGCAGTCCTCACAGAAGCTGATGTACACAGCCTCTGTGAGTTCATCCAGACTATTGGTAGCAGTCGTGAACATATCCCAGTCAGTACAGTCTAAGCACGCCCGCAAATCTTCCACAGCCTCACTGGTCCACTGTTTAGATGTCCTCACAGCAGGTTTACAGAGTTTTAGTTGCTGCCTGTATGCACGAATCAGGTGGACCAAGGGAGTTCTGTGCGAGCCGAACAGCCCCGTGACCCACAAGAGAAACATCCCCGCCAAATTCGAGCGTTTGACGGGGTCTATCCGTGAAAAAATATTCACGTTTTTGAGTGCACATGCATTTCTGCTGCAAATGCCTCTGGAAGTTTCATGCCGTTCGTATGCCAATTGTGGCAACACGAAAATGACCCGTTTTCCCATTCCGAGGGATTTCTGTGCGACCCTAACAGCCCCGTGAGCCACAAGAGACACATCCCCGCCAATTTCTAGCGTTTCACGGGGTCTATCCGTGAAAAATATAGACGTTTTTGAGTGCACATGCATTTCTGCTGCAGATGCCTCTGGAAGTTTCATGCCGTTCGTACGCAATGTGGCAACACGAAAATGACCCCTTTTCCCATTCAGAGGGATTTCTGTGCGACCCTAACTAACAGCGCCCGTGAGCCACAAGAGAGACATCCCCGCCAATTTATAGCGTTTCACGGGGTCTATCCGTGAAAAATATAGACGTTTTTGAGTGCACATGCATTCCTGCTGCAAATGCCTCTGGAAGTTTCATGCCGTTCCTATGCAATGTGGCCACACAAAAATGACCCGTTTTCCCATTCCGAGGCATTTCTGTGCGACCCTAACAGCCCCGTGAGCCACAAGAGAGACATCCCCGCCAACTTCTAGCGTTTGACGGGGTCTATACGTGAAAAATATTAAAATTTTTGAGTGCACGTGCCTTTCTGCTGCAAATGCCTCTGGAAGTTTCATGGCGTTCCTATGCAATGTGGCAACACGAAAATGACCCCTTTTCCCATTCCGAGGGAGTTCTGTGCCACCCTAACAGCCCCGTGAGCCACAAGAGACACATCCCCGCCAATTTCTAGCGTTTCACGGGGTCTATCCGTGAAACATATAGAAGTTTTTGAGTGCACATGCATTCCTGCTGCAAATGCCTCTGGAAGTTTCATGCGGTTCGTACGCAATGTGGCAATACGAAAATGACCCGTTTTCCCATTCCCAGGGATTTCTGTGCGACCCGAACAGCCCCGTGAGCCACAAGAGACACATCCCCGCCAATTTCTAGCGTTTCACGGGGTCTATCCGTGAAAAATATCAATTTTTTTTGACTGCACATGCATTTCTGCTGCAAATGCCTCTGGAAGTTGCATGCGGTTCGCATGCAATGTGGCGACACGAAAATGACCCGTTTTCCCATTCCGAGGGATTTCTGTGCCACCCTAACAGCCCCGTGAGCCACAAGAGAGACAT
>NW_027422739.1:500000-505000 GCF_048934315.1 Petromyzon marinus
AACTCGTCCTTGGAAAAGGAAGAGGAGATGAACTACGATTTTTACGAACAGATTAAAAGTCTAGTTGAGTCGGATGACTCTTCAGATGACTTTACAGAGGATGATGAGGATGTGGAGGAGTCCTTCCTCGACATATCGGCTGAGGAACCCGTGTTGGGAAAGTTTCCCATTGACACCAAGGGAACTATCACGGTTGTACTGCCTAGTCTGGAGTATATATGCGTTATCTGTAAACAACACATGGGCAAAGCATCCGAACTTGTTGCACATTTTAACATCAAACACAGAGACATTCCTCTGGTGTTTAAGTGCGCTAAATGTGACAAAACCAACTCAAACCACCGATCGATTGCCTGTCATGCCCCCAAATGTGGGGGAATAAAGTTAACTGAGGAAAGCTTACCAATGGTCTGTGAATGTTGCCAGGCACGCTTTGCGACTCTAAGTGGCCTTTCGCAGCACAAGAGGCATGCTCACCCAGTCACCCGTAATGAGGAAAGGATTAAAGATGGTATAAAGGGTACCTCGCAGAGAGGGGTACACCGTAGCTGCTGGTCTTTGAAGGAAGTAGAACAGCTGGCCCTTCTAGAGTTGCAGTTTCAGGGGAAAAAGAATATCAATAAGATCATTGCTGAAGCGCTTGGGACTAAGACCAACAAGCAAGTCTCTGACAAGAGACGGGACCTAAGTAAAAAGACAGGGGCCCCCATGTCAGACAGCTTACATTTTTCTTCTAGGCCTCTTGAGACATTGTCTCCCCCACCAAATGTAACAACGGGGACTTCATCCATACTCGCTCAAGCAGCTGAGCGGCTTACGAATGAGAATTCTGGGACCCTGGAAAAGCCTGCAATGGAGGCAATAAAGGCTTGGCTTAACGGCGAGGGCCAACATGATGCCCTCGTAGAAACTGCCACAGCATTGATGCTTTGTCCGATGAGATTGGTGAAAAACAAAGGCAAACGTTCAAAACCCGAGAACGACATTATTAAACCCAGGATATTACCCACACGATCTTGGATGAAGAAGAGAGCGGAAAAACGAGGAAGCTTCATGAAGCACCAGAAGCTCTTCTTTAAGAACCGCTCTCTTCTTGCGTCCTTAGTCCTGGATGGCACTGAACGTCATGAATGCCGAATCCCGAACGCAGATGTATATCGTTTTTACTGCGAAAAATGGGAGAAGGTGTTGCCATTCAATGGCCTGGGCCAATTTAAGTCATCAGGTGTTGCAAATAACGAATACTTTGAGCCCCTAATTTCGGTGGAGGAAGTTCAGACTGCCATACGGGCCATTAAACCAACATCAGCAGCTGGGCCAGATGGCCTAACAAGGGCTGCAATCTGTGCTGCCGACCCCGAGGGTCGGACACTGACAGCCCTATTTAATGCATGGATGATTACAGGAATTATTCTCAAAGAGTTGAAAAAGAATAGGACGATTCTTATTCCTAAGGTTATGGATGATGAAAAGCTGAAAGAATTGGGGAACTGGAGACCAATAACGATTGGTTCAATGATTCTGAGATTATTTTCCAGAATAATGACTGCACGTCTTGCTCGTGCTTGTCCCTTAAACCCAAGGCAGCGTGGTTTTATAGCGGCATCTGGCTGCTCTGAAAATCTTAAGGTGCTACAGGACCTTATGAGACACGCTAAGAAATTGCACAGGCCGTTGGCTGTCATGTTCATCGACATAGCGAAAGCTTTTGACTCGGTTTCGCATGCTCATATTTTATGGGTGTTAAGGCACAAGAAAGTAGATGAACACGTGGTGGGCATCATCCAGAACGCCTACGATCGGTGTACGACCTCGTTCAAAAGCAATGGCGAGTCAACTCGAGAAATTAGCATACGTGTTGGTGTCAAACAGGGTGACCCCATGTCACCCCTGCTCTTCAATCTTGCCATGGACCCTTTGATATGCACCCTAGAGTCACACGGAGTTGGGTACTCCATTGATACCGACCACGTGACAGCTCTTGCGTTTGCTGATGATTTGGTGTTGGTGAGCGAATCTTGGGTTGGTATGGCCGCCAATCTAGCGATCTTGGAATCATTTTGTGGGCTATCGGGATTGGAGGTTCAGGCCAGAAAGTGCCAGGGCTTCATGATAAGCCCAACCAAAGATTCATATACGGTGAACAACTGCGACCCATGGACTATCAAAAATAAAGATGTCCATATGATCCAACCTGATGAATCAACGAAATACCTTGGTCTGAAAATTGGCCCTTGGACTGGCACTATACAGCCTGATCTACATTGTCAGCTAAAGACATGGATCTCGAAAATCGATGAGGCGCCTCTGAAGCCAACTCAGAAGGTTGAACTACTCAATGCCTATGCCCTACCCAGATTGTTATATCCTGCAGACCACTCGGACTGCAAGCAATCAACTCTCCGTGGGTTGGACCAAGAGATTAGAAAGGCGGTAAAAGGATGGCTCCACCTTCCCGCTTCAACTTGTGATGGACTGTTATATGCCAGAGCCCGAGACGGAGGCCTTGCCATCTTGAAACTGGAAAAAACAATCCCTTCGGTTCAAGTTAGAAGGCTGCAACGTATAGCAAACTCGTCCGATGCTATCACCCGTAATATTGTGTCCTCGCATGGTATGGAGGAAGAATACCGTAATTTGTGGGTACGAGCAGGGGGTGACAGTGATGCAATCCCAACATTCGTTCTCAGGGACTCGGTGTCAAAAGAACCTGTATATCCGAGACCCTGCGATTGGAGGGAGCATGAATTTCAGAGATGGTGCGAAAAGCCGGTTCAAGGAAGGGGCATTGTAAACTTTGCGCATGATAGAATCAGTAATGCTTGGTTGAGGCCATGGTGCGGCTTTAAACAATGCTTCTTTATCGCAGCACTACAACTAAGGGCAAATATTTACCCAACAAGAGAAAGCTTGAACAGAGGCAGAGATGGGGCCTTACGTTCCTGCAGGAAATGCTCTGCCAGACTCGAGTCCCTTTCGCACATTCTCGGTCAATGTCCTGCAGTACAGAAAGCAAGAATTGCGCGACACAACAAGATCAGTAACATTCTGGCAGACGAAGCGGCTAGATTGGGCTGGTCTGTATACAAAGAGCCACGGTTCATATCCGAGACGGGAGAGATGAGAAAGCCTGACCTCGTGTTTGCAAAAGATGAGGAGGCGGTTGTGATCGATGTCACCGTCCGTTTTGAGCTTTCAAAGAATACCTTGTCAGATGCTGCCTCGCACAAAGTTTCGTACTATACCCCTCTTGGTGATCAAGTCAAAGTGCTGACGAAGGCTAGCAAGGTCACATTCTTTGGATTCCCGGTTGGGGCAAGAGGAAAGTGGCCCCTTACCTCCCTGGGCCTGACCAAACCCAGAACGACATCACTGGCCAAGATGATTTCCCGCAGAACGCTGCTTTTCTCTCTTGATATTCTGAGAATGTTCTGTGGAAATTATGCGGTCTATGAACAGTCATAGACAACCTCCGAAACAAAATATAGTTTTGTTTTAAGATGTCATTTGTTTTAGATTGATTTTGTTATTTTCGAAGGTGAAGTCGGTTTTTATTTCATTTTACTATTTTCCACAATTTAGATTGTTATTTTCCAAGACGAAGTCTTGGTTCTTTTTTTTATTGTTAGTTTTTTTTTTTTTTAACACGTCGTATTTGTTACTTTAGAGCTTAGAGGGGACTTTATTTTCGCCTTACTATTTTCTGCCTACAAAGAAGATTAAAAATAAGCTTTTTTCAAGATGGTTTTGTTATTTTCCAAGGTGAAGTCTTGGTATTCTTATTTTACTATTTTCCATAAAGAAGACCTTTCTTTTAGATTTTGTTATTTTCCAAGACGAAGACTTGGTATTTTTTTTATATTGCTATTTTTTACACGAAGCTTATTCAAGAGCACTTATATAGATTAGACTTTGTTATTTTAATTCTTTATTTTTGGACTACATCAGTTCGAGAGTCCTGTAACTTACTATTTTCTGCCTACAAAGAAGATTAGAAATAAGCTTTATTTAAGATGTATTAGATTTTGTTATTTTCCAAGGTGAAGTCTTGGTTTTTTTTATTTTACTATTTTCCACAAAGAAGACTTTTCTTTTCTTTTAGATTTTGTTATTTTCCAAGACGAAGACTTGGTATTTTTTTTGGTATTTTTTACAGGAAGCTTTATTCAAGAGCACTTATATAGATTAGACTTTGTTATTTTAATTCTTTATTTTTGCACTACATCAGTTCGAGAGAAGACTACAAACCAGCTTTATTTAAGATGTTTTAGATTAGATTTTGTTATTTTCCAAGGTGAAGTCTTGGTTTTTTATTTTACTATTTTCCACAAAGAAGACTTTTCTTTTAGATTTTGTTATTTTCCAAGACGAAAACTTGGTATTTTTTTATTGCTATTTTTTTACACGAAGCCTATTCAAGAGCACTTATATAGATTAGACTTTGTTATTTTAATTCTTTATTTTTGGACTACATCAGTTCGAGAGTCCTGTAACTTACTATTTTCTGCCTACAAAGAAGATTACAAATAAGCTTTATTTAAGATGTTTTAGATTAGATTTTGTTATTTTCCAAGGTGAAGTCTTGGTTTTTTTTATTTTACTATTTTCCACAAAGAAGACTTCTTTTCTTTTAGATTTTGTTATTTTCCAAGACGAAGACTTGTTTTTTTTTATATTGCTATTTTTTTTTTTTACACTGCTTTATTCAAGAGCGCTTATATAGATTAGACTTTGTTATTTTAATTCTTTATTTTTGGAATACATCAGTTTGAGAGTCCTGTAACGTACTATTTTCTGCCTACAAAGAAGACTACAGACAAGCTTTATTTAAGATGTTTTAGATTAGATTTTGTTATTTTCCAAGGTGAAGACTTGGTTTTTTTATTTTACTATTTTCCACAAAGAAGATTTTTCTTTTAGATTTTGTTATTTTCCAAGACGAAGACTTGGTATTTTTTTTTATTGCTAGTTTTTTTTATATGTTACTTCAGAGCATAGAG
>NW_027422739.1:517500-520000 GCF_048934315.1 Petromyzon marinus
GAGAACGACATTATTAAACCCAGGATATTACCCACACGATCTTGGATGAAGAAGAGAGCGGAAAAACGAGGAAGCTTCATGAAGCACCAGAAGCTCTTCTTTAAGAACCGCTCTCTTCTTGCGTCCTTAGTCCTGGATGGCACTGAACGTCATGAATGCCGAATCCCGAACGCAGATGTATATCGTTTTTACTGCGAAAAATGGGAGAAGGTGTTGCCATTCAATGGCCTGGGCCAATTTAAGTCATCAGGTGTTGCAAATAACGAATACTTTGAGCCCCTAATTTCGGTGGAGGAAGTTCAGACTGCCATACGGGCCATTAAACCAACGTCAGCAGCTGGGCCAGATGGCCTAACAAGGGCTGCAATCTGTGCTGCCGACCCCGAGGGTCGGACACTGACAGCCCTATTTAATGCATGGATGATTACAGGAATTATTCCCAAAGAGTTGAAAAAGAATAGGACGATTCTTATTCCTAAGGTTATGGACGATGAAAAGCTGAAAGAATTGGGGAACTGGAGACCAATAACGATTGGTTCAATGATTCTGAGATTATTTTCCAGAATAATGACTGCACGTCTTGCTCGTGCTTGTCCCTTAAACCCAAGGCAGCGTGGTTTTATAGCGGCATCTGGCTGCTCTGAAAATCTTAAGGTGCTACAGGACCTTATGAGACACGCTAAGAAATTGCACAGGCCGTTGGCTGTCATGTTCATCGACATAGCGAAAGCTTTTGACTCGGTTTCGCATGCTCATATTTTATGGGTGTTAAGGCACAAGAAAGTAGATGAACACGTGGTGGGCATCATCCAGAACGCCTACGATCGGTGTACGACCTCGTTCAAAAGCAATGGCGAGTCGACTCGAGAAATTAGCATACGTGTTGGTGTCAAACAGGGTGACCCCATGTCACCCCTGCTCTTCAATCTTGCCATGGACCCTTTGATATGCACCCTAGAGTCACACGGAGTTGGGTACTCCATTGATACCGACCACGTGACAGCTCTTGCGTTTGCTGATGATTTGGTGTTGGTGAGCGAATCTTGGGTTGGTCTGGCCGCCAATCTAGCGATCTTGGAATCATTTTGTGGGCTATCGGGATTGGAGGTTCAGGCCAGAAAGTGCCAGGGCTTCATGATAAGCCCAACCAAAGATTCATATACGGTGAACAACTGCGACCCATGGACTATCAAAAATAAAGATGTCCATATGATCCAACCTGATGAATCAACGAAATACCTTGGTCTGAAAATTGGCCCTTGGACTGGCACTATACAGCCTGATCTACATTATCAGCTAAAGACATGGATCTCGAAAATCGATGAGGCGCCTCTGAAGCCAACTCAGAAGGTTGAACTACTCAATGCCTATGCCCTACCCAGATTGTTATATCCTGCAGACCACTCGGACTGCAAGCAATCAACTCTCCGTGGGTTGGACCAAGAGATTAGAAAGGCGGTAAAAGGATGGCTCCACCTTCCCGCTTCAACTTGTGATGGACTGTTATATGCCAGAGCCCGAGACGGAGGCCTTGCCATCTTGAAACTGGAAAAAACAATCCCTTCGGTTCAAGTTAGAAGGCTGCAACGTATAGCAAACTCGTCCGATGCTATCACCCGTAATATTGTGTCCTCGCAGGGTATGGAGGAAGAATACCGTAATTTGTGGGTACGAGCAGGGGGTGACAGTGATGCAATCCCAACATTCGTTCTCAGGGACTCGGTGTCAAAAGAACCTGTATATCCGAGACCCTGCGATTGGAGGGAGCATGAATTTCAGAGATGGTGCGAAAAGCCGGTTCAAGGAAGGGGCATTGTAAACTTTGCGCATGATAGAATCAGTAATGCTTGGTTGAGGCCATGGTGCGGCTTTAAACAATGCTTCTTTATCGCAGCACTACAACTAAGGGCAAATATTTACCCAACAAGAGAAAGCTTGAACAGAGGCAGAGATGGGGCCTTACGTTCCTGCAGGAAATGCTCTGCCAGACTCGAGTCCCTTTCGCACATGCTCGGTCAATGTCCTGCAGTACAGAAAGCAAGAATTGCGCGACATAACAAGATCAGTAACATTCTGGCAGACGAAGCGGCTAGATTGGGCTGGTCTGTATACAAAGAGCCACGGTTCATATCCGAGACGGGAGAGATGAGAAAGCCTGACCTCGTGTTTGCAAAAGATGAGGAGGCGGTTGTGATCGATGTCACCGTCCGTTTTGAGCTTTCAAAGAATACCTTGTCAGATGCTGCCTCGCACAAAGTTTCGTACTATACCCCTCTTGGTGATCAAGTCAAAGTGCTGACGAAGGCTAGCAAGGTCACATTCTTTGGATTCCCGGTTGGGGCAAGAGGAAAGTGGCCCCTTGAGAATAACGAGGTACTTACCTCCCTGGGCCTGACCAAACCCAGAACGACATCACTGGCCAAGATGATTTCCCGCAGAACGCTGCTTTTCTCTCTTGATATTCTGAGAATGTTCTGTGGAAATTATGCGGTCTATGAAC
>NW_027422739.1:525000-527500 GCF_048934315.1 Petromyzon marinus
GCTGGAAGAGCTTGTCCTGAAGCAGGGCAGGGATGATGGTGTTGAAGGCAGAGCTGAAGTCCACAAACAGGATCCTGGCGTAGGATGCTGGGGCGTCCACATGCTGTAGGGTGAAGTGGAGGGCCATGTTAACTGCGTCGTCCACAGACCTGTTGGCTCTGTAGGCAAACTGAAGGGGGTCCAGGAGAGGGTCTGTGATGGCTTTGAGGTGTGCCAGGAGCAGGCGCTCAAAAGACTTCATTACCACAGATGTAAGGGCGACCGGTCTGTAATCATTTAGTCCTGTTGGCCTTAGCTTTTTGGGCACAGCGATGATGGTGGAGGACTTGAGACAGGCTGGTACATGGCATGTCTCCAGGGAGGTGTTAAAGATGTTGGTGAACACCGGAGACAGCTGGTCAGCGCAGTGCCTGAGGGTGGCTGGAGAGACAGAGTCCGGCCCGGCTGCTTTGCGTGGATTCTGCCTCTTGAAAAGCCCATTAACTTCTCCCTCCTGAAAGGAGAGAGTCGTTTCTGTAGTATGGGTGGGGGATGGGGCCTCTTGGGTGGGAAGGGGTGGTTCAGGACAGTCCAATTGTCTTTCAAATCTACGGTAGAACTCGTTCAGGTCGTTGGCTAGGCGGGAGTCGTTAGTGGTGTGGGGCGCTCTGGGTTTGTAGTTGGTGATGTGCCTGAGCCCTTTGGCAGACAGAAGCAGCGTCGTTAGTAGAGAACTGGTGTTTTAGTGTCTCTGAGTACAGTCGTTTAGCCTCTCTCACCGCTTTGCTAAACCTGTTCTTCGACTCCTTGAATCTGTCTCTATCCCCACTCCTAAACGCTTCCTCCTTCTCCAACCTCAACCTTTTGAGCTTTGCTGAGAACCAGGGCTTGTTGTTGTTAAAGTTCACCCTGGTACGTGTTGGGATACAGCAGTCCTCACAGAAGCTGATGTACACAGCCTCTGTGAGTTCATCCAGACTATTGGTAGCAGTCGTGAACATATCCCAGTCAGTACAGTCTAAGCACGCCCGCAAATCTTCCACAGCCTCACTGGTCCACTGTTTAGATGTCCTCACAGCAGGTTTACAGAGTTTTAGTTGCTGCCTGTATGCACGAATCAGGTGGACCAAGGGAGTTCTGTGCGAGCCGAACAGCCCCGTGACCCACAAGAGAAACATCCCCGCCAAATTCGAGCGTTTGACGGGGTCTATCCGTGAAAAAATATTCACGTTTTTGAGTGCACATGCATTTCTGCTGCAAATGCCTCTGGAAGTTTCATGCCGTTCGTATGCCAATTGTGGCAACACGAAAATGACCCGTTTTCCCATTCCGAGGGATTTCTGTGCGACCCTAACAGCCCCGTGAGCCACAAGAGACACATCCCCGCCAATTTCTAGCGTTTCACGGGGTCTATCCGTGAAAAATATAGACGTTTTTGAGTGCACATGCATTTCTGCTGCAGATGCCTCTGGAAGTTTCATGCCGTTCGTACGCAATGTGGCAACACGAAAATGACCCCTTTTCCCATTCCGAGGGATTTCTGTGCGACCCTAACTAACAGCGCCCGTGAGCCACAAGAGAGACATCCCCGCCAATTTCTAGCGTTTCACGGGGTCTATCCGTGAAAAATATAGACGTTTTTGAGTGCACATGCATTCCTGCTGCAAATGCCTCTGGAAGTTTCATGCCGTTCCTATGCAATGTGGCCACACAAAAATGACCCGTTTTCCCATTCCGAGGCATTTCTGTGCGACCCTAACAGCCCCGTGAGCCACAAGAGAGACATCCCCGCCAACTTCTAGCGTTTGACGGGGTCTATGCGTGAAAAATATTAAAATTTTTGAGTGCACGTGCCTTTCTGCTGCAAATGCCTCTGGAAGTTTCATGGCGTTCCTATGCAATGTGGCAACACGAAAATGACCCCTTTTCCCATTCCGAGGGAGTTCTGTGCCACCCTAACAGCCCCGTGAGCCACAAGAGACACATCCCCGCCAATTTCTAGCGTTTCACGGGGTCTATCCGTGAAACATATAGAAGTTTTTGAGTGCACATGCATTCCTGCTGCAAATGCCTCTGGAAGTTTCATGCGGTTCGTACGCAATGTGGCAACACGAAAATGACCCGTTTTCCCATTCCCAGGGATTTCTGTGCGACCCGAACAGCCCCGTGAGCCACAAGAGACACATCCCCGCCAATTTCTAGCGTTTCACGGGGTCTATCCGTGAAAAATATCAATTTTTTTTGACTGCACATGCATTTCTGCTGCAAATGCCTCTGGAAGTTGCATGCGGTTCGCATGCAATGTGGCGACACGAAAATGACCCGTTTTCCCATTCCGAGGGATTTCTGTGCCACCCTAACAGCCCCGTGAGCCACAAGAGAGACATCCCCGCCAATTTCTAGCGTATCACGGGGTCTATCCGTGAGAAATATTCACTTTTTTGAGTGCACATGCATTCCTGCTGCAAATGCCTCTGGAAGTTTCATGCGGTTCGTATGCAATGTGGCGACACGAAAATGA
>NW_027422739.1:537500-540000 GCF_048934315.1 Petromyzon marinus
CCTTTGGCAGACAGAAGCAGCGTCGTTAGTAGAGAACTGGTGTTTTAGTGTCTCTGAGTACAGTCGTTTAGCCTCTCTCACCGCTTTGCTAAACCTGTTCTTCGACTCCTTGAATCTGTCTCTATCCCCACTCCTAAACGCTTCCTCCTTCTCCAACCTCAACCTTTTGAGCTTTGCTGAGAACCAGGGCTTGTTGTTGTTAAAGTTCACCCTGGTACGTGTTGGGATACAGCAGTCCTCACAGAAGCTGATGTACACAGCCTCTGTGAGTTCATCCAGACTATTGGTAGCAGTCGTGAACATATCCCAGTCAGTACAGTCTAAGCACGCCCGCAAATCTTCCACAGCCTCACTGGTCCACTGTTTAGATGTCCTCACAGCAGGTTTACAGAGTTTTAGTTGCTGCCTGTATGCACGAATCAGGTGGACCAAGGGAGTTCTGTGCGAGCCGAACAGCCCCGTGACCCACAAGAGAAACATCCCCGCCAAATTCGAGCGTTTGACGGGGTCTATCCGTGAAAAAATATTCACGTTTTTGAGTGCACATGCATTTCTGCTGCAAATGCCTCTGGAAGTTTCATGCCGTTCGTATGCCAATTGTGGCAACACGAAAATGACCCGTTTTCCCATTCCGAGGGATTTCTGTGCGACCCTAACAGCCCCGTGAGCCACAAGAGACACATCCCCGCCAATTTCTAGCGTTTCACGGGGTCTATCCGTGAAAAATATAGACGTTTTTGAGTGCACATGCATTTCTGCTGCAGATGCCTCTGGAAGTTTCATGCCGTTCGTACGCAATGTGGCAACACGAAAATGACCCCTTTTCCCATTCCGAGGGATTTCTGTGCGACCCTAACTAACAGCGCCCGTGAGCCACAAGAGAGACATCCCCGCCAATTTATAGCGTTTCACGGGGTCTATCCGTGAAAAATATAGACGTTTTTGAGTGCACATGCATTCCTGCTGCAAATGCCTCTGGAAGTTTCATGCCGTTCCTATGCAATGTGGCCACACAAAAATGACCCGTTTTCCCATTCCGAGGCATTTCTGTGCGACCCTAACAGCCCCGTGAGCCACAAGAGAGACATCCCCGCCAACTTCTAGCGTTTGACGGGGTCTATGCGTGAAAAATATTAAAATTTTTGAGTGCACGTGCCTTTCTGCTGCAAATGCCTCTGGAAGTTTCATGGCGTTCCTATGCAATGTGGCAACACGAAAATGACCCCTTTTCCCATTCCGAGGGAGTTCTGTGCCACCCTAACAGCCCCGTGAGCCACAAGAGACACATCCCCGCCAATTTCTAGCGTTTCACGGGGTCTATCCGTGAAACATATAGAAGTTTTTGAGTGCACATGCATTCCTGCTGCAAATGCCTCTGGAAGTTTCATGCGGTTCGTACGCAATGTGGCAACACGAAAATGACCCGTTTTCCCATTCCCAGGGATTTCTGTGCGACCCGAACAGCCCCGTGAGCCACAAGAGACACATCCCCGCCAATTTCTAGCGTTTCACGGGGTCTATCCGTGAAAAATATCAATTTTTTTTGACTGCACATGCATTTCTGCTGCAAATGCCTCTGGAAGTTGCATGCGGTTCGCATGCAATGTGGCGACACGAAAATGACCCGTTTTCCCATTCCGAGGGATTTCTGTGCCACCCTAACAGCCCCGTGAGCCACAAGAGAGACATCCCCGCCAATTTCTAGCGTATCACGGGGTCTATCCGTGAGAAATATTCACTTTTTTTAGTGCACATGCATTCCTGCTGCAAATGCCTCTGGAAGTTTCATGCGGTTCGTATGCAATGTGGCGACACGAAAATGACCCGTTTTCCCATTCCGAGGGATTTCTGTGCCACCCATCAGCCCCGTGAGCCACAAGAGAGACATCCCCGCCCACTTCTAGCGTTTCACGGGGTCTCTCCGTGAAAAATATCACATTTTTTGAGTGCACATGCATTCCTGCTGCAAATGCCTCTGGAAGTTTCATGCGGTTCGCATGCAATGTGGCGACACGAAAATGACCCGTTTTTTCCCATTCCGAGGGATTTCTGTGCCACCCTAACAGCCCCGTGAGCCACAAGAGACACATCCCCGCCAATTTCTAGCGTTTCACGGGGTCTATCCGTGAAAAATATTCAATTTTTTGACTGCACATGCATTTCTGCTGCAAATGCCTCTGGAAGTTTCATGCGGTTCGCATGCAATGTGGCGACACGAAAATGACCCGTTTTCCCATTCCGAGGGATTTCTGTGCCACCCTAACAGCCCCGTGAGCCACAAGAGAGACATCGCCGCCAATTTCTAGCGTTTCACGGGGTCTATCCGTGAAAAATATTCACTTTTTTGACTGCACATGCATTCCTGCTGCAAATGCCTCTGGAAGTTTCATGCCGTTCGCATGCAATGTGGCAACACGAAAATGACCCGTTTTCCCATTCCGAGGGATTTCTGTGCCACCCTAACAGCCCCGTGAGCCACAAGAGACACATCCCCGCCAAT
>NW_027422739.1:547500-550000 GCF_048934315.1 Petromyzon marinus
AGCTGAGCGGCTTACGAATGAGAATTCTGGGACCCTGGAAAAGCCTGCAATGGAGGCAATAAAGGCTTGGCTTAACGGCGAGGGCCAACATGATGCCCTCGTAGAAACTGCCACAGCATTGATGCTTTGTCCGATGAGATTGGTGAAAAACAAAGGCAAACGTTCAAAACCCGAGAACGACATTATTAAACCCAGGATATTACCCACACGATCTTGGATGAAGAAGAGAGCGGAAAAACGAGGAAGCTTCATGAAGCACCAGAAGCTCTTCTTTAAGAACCGCTCTCTTCTTGCGTCCTTAGTCCTGGATGGCACTGAACGTCATGAATGCCGAATCCCGAACGCAGATGTATATCGTTTTTACTGCGAAAAATGGGAGAAGGTGTTGCCATTCAATGGCCTGGGCCAATTTAAGTCATCAGGTGTTGCAAATAACGAATACTTTGAGCCCCTAATTTCGGTGGAGGAAGTTCAGACTGCCATACGGGCCATTAAACCAACGTCAGCAGCTGGGCCAGATGGCCTAACAAGGGCTGCAATCTGTGCTGCCGACCCCGAGGGTCGGACACTGACAGCCCTATTTAATGCATGGATGATTACAGGAATTATTCCCAAAGAGTTGAAAAAGAATAGGACGATTCTTATTCCTAAGGTTATGGACGATGAAAAGCTGAAAGAATTGGGGAACTGGAGACCAATAACGATTGGTTCAATGATTCTGAGATTATTTTCCAGAATAATGACTGCACGTCTTGCTCGTGCTTGTCCCTTAAACCCAAGGCAGCGTGGTTTTATAGCGGCATCTGGCTGCTCTGAAAATCTTAAGGTGCTACAGGACCTTATGAGACATGCTAAGAAATTGCACAGGCCGTTGGCTGTCATGTTCATCGACATAGCGAAAGCTTTTGACTCGGTTTCGCATGCTCATATTTTATGGGTGTTAAGGCACAAGAAAGTAGATGAACACGTGGTGGGCATCATCCAGAACGCCTACGATCGGTGTACGACCTCGTTCAAAAGCAATGGCGAGTCGACTCGAGAAATTAGCATACGTGTTGGTGTCAAACAGGGTGACCCCATGTCACCCCTGCTCTTCAATCTTGCCATGGACCCTTTGATATGCACCCTAGAGTCACACGGAGTTGGGTACTCCATTGATACCGACCACGTGACAGCTCTTGCGTTTGCTGATGATTTGGTGTTGGTGAGCGAATCTTGGGTTGGTATGGCCGCCAATCTAGCGATCTTGGAATCATTTTGTGGGCTATCGGGATTGGAGGTTCAGGCCAGAAAGTGCCAGGGCTTCATGATAAGCCCAACCAAAGATTCATATACGGTGAACAACTGCGACCCATGGACTATCAAAAATAAAGATGTCCATATGATCCAACCTGATGAATCAACGAAATACCTTGGTCTGAAAATTGGCCCTTGGACTGGCACTATACAGCCTGATCTACATTGTCAGCTAAAGACATGGATCTCGAAAATCGATGAGGCGCCTCTGAAGCCAACTCAGAAGGTTGAACTACTCAATGCCTATGCCCTACCCAGATTGTTATATCCTGCAGACCACTCGGACTGCAAGCAATCAACTCTCCGTGGGTTGGACCAAGAGATTAGAAAGGCGGTAAAAGGATGGCTCCACCTTCCCGCTTCAACTTGTGATGGACTGTTATATGCCAGAGCCCGAGACGGAGGCCTTGCCATCTTGAAACTGGAAAAAACAATCCCTTCGGTTCAAGTTAGAAGGCTGCAACGTATAGCAAACTCGTCCGATGCTATCACCCGTAATATTGTGTCCTCGCAGGGTATGGAGGAAGAATACCGTAATTTGTGGGTACGAGCAGGGGGTGACAGTGATGCAATCCCAACATTCGTTCTCAGGGACTCGGTGTCAAAAGAACCTGTATATCCGAGACCCTGCGATTGGAGGGAGCATGAATTTCAGAGATGGTGCGAAAAGCCGGTTCAAGGAAGGGGCATTGTAAACTTTGCGCATGATAGAATCAGTAATGCTTGGTTGAGGCCATGGTGCGGCTTTAAACAATGCTTCTTTATCGCAGCACTACAACTAAGGGCAAATATTTACCCAACAAGAGAAAGCTTGAACAGAGGCAGAGATGGGGCCTTACGTTCCTGCAGGAAATGCTCTGCCAGACTCGAGTCCCTTTCGCACATTCTCGGTCAATGTCCTGCAGTACAGAAAGCAAGAATTGCGCGACATAACAAGATCAGTAACATTCTGGCAGACGAAGCGGCTAGATTGGGCTGGTCTGTATACAAAGAGCCACGGTTCATATCAGATGAGAAAGCCTGACCTCGTGTTTGCAAAAGATGAGGAGGCGGTTGTGATCGATGTCACCGTCCGTTTTGAGCTTTCAAAGAATACCTTGTCAGATGCTGCCTCGCACAAAGTTTCGTACTATACCCCTCTTGGTGATCAAGTCAAAGTGCTGACGAAGGCTAGCAAGGTCACATTCTTTGGATTCCCGGTTGG
>NW_027422739.1:555000-557500 GCF_048934315.1 Petromyzon marinus
GTGGCTGGAGAGACAGAGTCCGGCCCGGCTGCTTTGCGTGGATTCTGCCTCTTGAAAAGCCCATTAACTTCTCCCTCCTGAAAGGAGAGAGTCGTTTCTGTAGTATGGGTGGGGGATGGGGCCTCTTGGGTGGGAAGGGGTGGTTCAGGACAGTCCAATTGTCTTTCAAATCTACGGTAGAACTCGTTCAGGTCGTTGGCTAGGCGGGAGTCGTTAGTGGTGTGGGGCGCTCTGGGTTTGTAGTTGGTGATGTGCCTGAGCCCTTTGGCAGACAGAAGCAGCGTCGTTAGTAGAGAACTGGTGTTTTAGTGTCTCTGAGTACAGTCGTTTAGCCTCTCTCACCGCTTTGCTAAACCTGTTCTTCGACTCCTTGAATCTGTCTCTATCCCCACTCCTAAACGCTTCCTCCTTCTCCAACCTCAACCTTTTGAGCTTTGCTGAGAACCAGGGCTTGTTGTTGTTAAAGTTCACCCTGGTACGTGTTGGGATACAGCAGTCCTCACAGAAGCTGATGTACACAGCCTCTGTGAGTTCATCCAGACTATTGGTAGCAGTCGTGAACATATCCCAGTCAGTACAGTCTAAGCACGCCCGCAAATCTTCCACAGCCTCACTGGTCCACTGTTTAGATGTCCTCACAGCAGGTTTACAGAGTTTTAGTTGCTGCCTGTATGCACGAATCAGGTGGACCAAGGGAGTTCTGTGCGAGCTGAACAGCCCCGTGACCCACAAGAGAAACATCCCCGCCAAATTCGAGCGTTTGACGGGGTCTATCCGTGAAAAAATATTCACGTTTTTGAGTGCACATGCATTTCTGCTGCAAATGCCTCTGGAAGTTTCATGCCGTTCGTATGCCAATTGTGGCAACACGAAAATGACCCGTTTTCCCATTCCGAGGGATTTCTGTGCGACCCTAACAGCCCCGTGAGCCACAAGAGACACATCCCCGCCAATTTCTAGCGTTTCACGGGGTCTATCCGTGAAAAATATAGACGTTTTTGAGTGCACATGCATTTCTGCTGCAGATGCCTCTGGAAGTTTCATGCCGTTCGTACGCAATGTGGCAACACGAAAATGACCCCTTTTCCCATTCCGAGGGATTTCTGTGCGACCCTAACTAACAGCGCCCGTGAGCCACAAGAGAGACATCCCCGCCAATTTATAGCGTTTCACGGGGTCTATCCGTGAAAAATATAGACGTTTTTGAGTGCACATGCATTCCTGCTGCAAATGCCTCTGGAAGTTTCATGCCGTTCCTATGCAATGTGGCCACACAAAAATGACCCGTTTTCCCATTCCGAGGCATTTCTGTGCGACCCTAACAGCCCCGTGAGCCACAAGAGAGACATCCCCGCCAACTTCTAGCGTTTGACGGGGTCTATGCGTGAAAAATATTAAAATTTTTGAGTGCACGTGCCTTTCTGCTGCAAATGCCTCTGGAAGTTTCATGGCGTTCCTATGCAATGTGGCAACACGAAAATGACCCCTTTTCCCATTCCGAGGGAGTTCTGTGCCACCCTAACAGCCCCGTGAGCCACAAGAGACACATCCCCGCCAATTTCTAGCGTTTCACGGGGTCTATCCGTGAAACATATAGAAGTTTTTGAGTGCACATGCATTCCTGCTGCAAATGCCTCTGGAAGTTTCATGCGGTTCGTACGCAATGTGGCAACACGAAAATGACCCGTTTTCCCATTCCCAGGGATTTCTGTGCGACCCGAACAGCCCCGTGAGCCACAAGAGACACATCCCCGCCAATTTCTAGCGTTTCACGGGGTCTATCCGTGAAAAATATCAATTTTTTTTGACTGCACATGCATTCCTGCTGCAAATGCCTCTGGAAGTTTCATGCGGTTCGTACGCAATGTGGCGACACGAAAATGACCCGTTTTCCCATTCCGAGGGATTTCTGTGCCACCCTAACAGCCCCGTGAGCCACAAGAGAGACATCCCCGCCAATTTCTAGCGTATCACGGGGTCTATCCGTGAGAAATATTCACTTTTTTGAGTGCACATGCATTCCTGCTGCAAATGCCTCTGGAAGTTTCATGCGGTTCGTATGCAATGTGGCGACACGAAAATGACCCGTTTTCCCATTCCGAGGGATTTCTGTGCCACCCTAACAGCCCCGTGAGCCACAAGAGAGACATCCCCGCCCACTTCTAGCGTTTCACGGGGTCTCTCCGTGAAAAATATCACATTTTTTGAGTGCACATGCATTCCTGCTGCAAATGCCTCTGGAAGTTTCATGCGGTTCGCATGCAATGTGGCGACACGAAAATGACCCGTTTTTTCCCATTCCGAGGGATTTCTGTGCCACCCTAACAGCCCCGTGAGCCACAAGAGACACATCCCCGCCAATTTCTAGCGTTTCACGGGGTCTATCCGTGAAAAATATTCAATTTTTTGACTGCACATGCATTTCTGCTGCAAATGCCTCTGGAAGTTTCATGCGGTTCGCATGCAATGTGGCGACACGAAAATGACCCGTTTTCCCATT
>NW_027422739.1:567500-570000 GCF_048934315.1 Petromyzon marinus
GCCAGGAGCAGGCGCTCAAAAGACTTCATTACCACAGATGTAAGGGCGACCGGTCTGTAATCATTTAGTCCTGTTGGCCTTAGCTTTTTGGGCACAGCGATGATGGTGGAGGACTTGAGACAGGCTGGTACATGGCATGTCTCCAGGGAGGTGTTAAAGATGTTGGTGAACACCGGAGACAGCTGGTCAGCGCAGTGCCTGAGGGTGGCTGGAGAGACAGAGTCCGGCCCGGCTGCTTTGCGTGGATTCTGCCTCTTGAAAAGCCCATTAACTTCTCCCTCCTGAAAGGAGAGAGTCGTTTCTGTAGTATGGGTGGGGGATGGGGCCTCTTGGGTGGGAAGGGGTGGTTCAGGACAGTCCAATTGTCTTTCAAATCTACGGTAGAACTCGTTCAGGTCGTTGGCTAGGCGGGAGTCGTTAGTGGTGTGGGGCGCTCTGGGTTTGTAGTTGGTGATGTGCCTGAGCCCTTTGGCAGACAGAAGCAGCGTCGTTAGTAGAGAACTGGTGTTTTAGTGTCTCTGAGTACAGTCGTTTAGCCTCTCTCACCGCTTTGCTAAACCTGTTCTTCGACTCCTTGAATCTGTCTCTATCCCCACTCCTAAACGCTTCCTCCTTCTCCAACCTCAACCTTTTGAGCTTTGCTGAGAACCAGGGCTTGTTGTTGTTAAAGTTCACCCTGGTACGTGTTGGGATACAGCAGTCCTCACAGAAGCTGATGTACACAGCCTCTGTGAGTTCATCCAGACTATTGGTAGCAGTCGTGAACATATCCCAGTCAGTACAGTCTAAGCACGCCCGCAAATCTTCCACAGCCTCACTGGTCCACTGTTTAGATGTCCTCACAGCAGGTTTACAGAGTTTTAGTTGCTGCCTGTATGCACGAATCAGGTGGACCAAGGGAGTTCTGTGCGAGCCGAACAGCCCCGTGACCCACAAGAGAAACATCCCCGCCAAATTCGAGCGTTTGACGGGGTCTATCCGTGAAAAAATATTCACGTTTTTGAGTGCACATGCATTTCTGCTGCAAATGCCTCTGGAAGTTTCATGCCGTTCGTATGCCAATTGTGGCAACACGAAAATGACCCGTTTTCCCATTCCGAGGGATTTCTGTGCGACCCTAACAGCCCCGTGAGCCACAAGAGACACATCCCCGCCAATTTCTAGCGTTTCACGGGGTCTATCCGTGAAAAATATAGACGTTTTTGAGTGCACATGCATTTCTGCTGCAGATGCCTCTGGAAGTTTCATGCCGTTCGTACGCAATGTGGCAACACGAAAATGACCCCTTTTCCCATTCCGAGGGATTTCTGTGCGACCCTAACTAACAGCGCCCGTGAGCCACAAGAGAGACATCCCCGCCAATTTATAGCGTTTCACGGGGTCTATCCGTGAAAAATATAGACGTTTTTGAGTGCACATGCATTCCTGCTGCAAATGCCTCTGGAAGTTTCATGCCGTTCCTATGCAATGTGGCCACACAAAAATGACCCGTTTTCCCATTCCGAGGCATTTCTGTGCGACCCTAACAGCCCCGTGAGCCACAAGAGAGACATCCCCGCCAACTTCTAGCGTTTGACGGGGTCTATGCGTGAAAAATATTAAAATTTTTGAGTGCACGTGCCTTTCTGCTGCAAATGCCTCTGGAAGTTTCATGGCGTTCCTATGCAATGTGGCAACACGAAAATGACCCCTTTTCCCATTCCGAGGGAGTTCTGTGCCACCCTAACAGCCCCGTGAGCCACAAGAGACACATCCCCGCCAATTTCTAGCGTTTCACGGGGTCTATCCGTGAAACATATAGAAGTTTTTGAGTGCACATGCATTCCTGCTGCAAATGCCTCTGGAAGTTTCATGCGGTTCGTACGCAATGTGGCAACACGAAAATGACCCGTTTTCCCATTCCCAGGGATTTCTGTGCGACCCGAACAGCCCCGTGAGCCACAAGAGACACATCCCCGCCAATTTCTAGCGTTTCACGGGGTCTATCCGTGAAAAATATCAATTTTTTTTGACTGCACATGCATTTCTGCTGCAAATGCCTCTGGAAGTTGCATGCGGTTCGCATGCAATGTGGCGACACGAAAATGACCCGTTTTCCCATTCCGAGGGATTTCTGTGCCACCCTAACAGCCCCGTGAGCCACAAGAGAGACATCCCCGCCAATTTCTAGCGTATCACGGGGTCTATCCGTGAGAAATATTCACTTTTTTGAGTGCACATGCATTCCTGCTGCAAATGCCTCTGGAAGTTTCATGCGGTTCGTATGCAATGTGGCGACACGAAAATGACCCGTTTTCCGATTCCGAGCGATTTCTGTGCCACCCTAACAGCCCCGTGAGCCACAAGAGAGACATCCCCGCCCACTTCTAGCGTTTCACGGGGTCTCTCCGTGAAAAATATCACATTTTTTGAGTGCACATGCATTCCTGCTGCAAATGCCTCTGGAAGTTTCATGCGGTTCGCATGCAATGTGGCGACACGAAAATGACCCGTTTTTTCC
>NW_027422739.1:580000-582500 GCF_048934315.1 Petromyzon marinus
GGCATGTCTCCAGGGAGGTGTTAAAGATGTTGGTGAACACCGGAGACAGCTGGTCAGCGCAGTGCCTGAGGGTGGCTGGAGAGACAGAGTCCGGCCCGGCTGCTTTGCGTGGATTCTGCCTCTTGAAAAGCCCATTAACTTCTCCCTCCTGAAAGGAGAGAGTCGTTTCTGTAGTATGGGTGGGGGATGGGGCCTCTTGGGTGGGAAGGGGTGGTTCAGGACAGTCCAATTGTCTTTCAAATCTACGGTAGAACTCGTTCAGGTCGTTGGCTAGGCGGGAGTCGTTAGTGGTGTGGGGCGCTCTGGGTTTGTAGTTGGTGATGTGCCTGAGCCCTTTGGCAGACAGAAGCAGCGTCGTTAGTAGAGAACTGGTGTTTTAGTGTCTCTGAGTACAGTCGTTTAGCCTCTCTCACCGCTTTGCTAAACCTGTTCTTCGACTCCTTGAATCTGTCTCTATCCCCACTCCTAAACGCTTCCTCCTTCTCCAACCTCAACCTTTTGAGCTTTGCTGAGAACCAGGGCTTGTTGTTGTTAAAGTTCACCCTGGTACGTGTTGGGATACAGCAGTCCTCACAGAAGCTGATGTACACAGCCTCTGTGAGTTCATCCAGACTATTGGTAGCAGTCGTGAACATATCCCAGTCAGTACAGTCTAAGCACGCCCGCAAATCTTCCACAGCCTCACTGGTCCACTGTTTAGATGTCCTCACAGCAGGTTTACAGAGTTTTAGTTGCTGCCTGTATGCACGAATCAGGTGGACCAAGGGAGTTCTGTGCGAGCCGAACAGCCCCGTGACCCACAAGAGAAACATCCCCGCCAAATTCGAGCGTTTGACGGGGTCTATCCGTGAAAAAATATTCACGTTTTTGAGTGCACATGCATTTCTGCTGCAAATGCCTCTGGAAGTTTCATGCCGTTCGTATGCCAATTGTGGCAACACGAAAATGACCCGTTTTCCCATTCCGAGGGATTTCTGTGCGACCCTAACAGCCCCGTGAGCCACAAGAGACACATCCCCGCCAATTTCTAGCGTTTCACGGGGTCTATCCGTGAAAAATATAGACGTTTTTGAGTGCACATGCATTTCTGCTGCAGATGCCTCTGGAAGTTTCATGCCGTTCGTACGCAATGTGGCAACACGAAAATGACCCCTTTTCCCATTCCGAGGGATTTCTGTGCGACCCTAACTAACAGCGCCCGTGAGCCACAAGAGAGACATCCCCGCCAATTTATAGCGTTTCACGGGGTCTATCCGTGAAAAATATAGACGTTTTTGAGTGCACATGCATTCCTGCTGCAAATGCCTCTGGAAGTTTCATGCCGTTCCTATGCAATGTGGCCACACAAAAATGACCCGTTTTCCCATTCCGAGGCATTTCTGTGCGACCCTAACAGCCCCGTGAGCCACAAGAGAGACATCCCCGCCAACTTCTAGCGTTTGACGGGGTCTATGCGTGAAAAATATTAAAATTTTTGAGTGCACGTGCCTTTCTGCTGCAAATGCCTCTGGAAGTTTCATGGCGTTCCTATGCAATGTGGCAACACGAAAATGACCCCTTTTCCCATTCCGAGGGAGTTCTGTGCCACCCTAACAGCCCCGTGAGCCACAAGAGACACATCCCCGCCAATTTCTAGCGTTTCACGGGGTCTATCCGTGAAACATATAGAAGTTTTTGAGTGCACATGCATTCCTGCTGCAAATGCCTCTGGAAGTTTCATGCGGTTCGTACGCAATGTGGCAACACGAAAATGACCCGTTTTCCCATTCCCAGGGATTTCTGTGCGACCCGAACAGCCCCGTGAGCCACAAGAGACACATCCCCGCCAATTTCTAGCGTTTCACGGGGTCTATCCGTGAAAAATATCAATTTTTTTTGACTGCACATGCATTTCTGCTGCAAATGCCTCTGGAAGTTGCATGCGGTTCGCATGCAATGTGGCGACACGAAAATGACCCGTTTTCCCATTCCGAGGGATTTCTGTGCCACCCTAACAGCCCCGTGAGCCACAAGAGAGACATCCCCGCCAATTTCTAGCGTATCACGGGGTCTATCCGTGAGAAATATTCACTTTTTTGAGTGCACATGCATTCCTGCTGCAAATGCCTCTGGAAGTTTCATGCGGTTCGTATGCAATGTGGCGACACGAAAATGACCCGTTTTCCCATTCCGAGGGATTTCTGTGCCACCCTAACAGCCCCGTGAGCCACAAGAGAGACATCCCCGCCCACTTCTAGCGTTTCACGGGGTCTCTCCGTGAAAAATATCACAATTTTTGAGTGCACATGCATTCCTGCTGCAAATGCCTCTGGAAGTTTCATGCGGTTCGCATGCAATGTGGCGACACGAAAATGACCCGTTTTTTCCCATTCCGAGGGATTTCTGTGCCACCCTAACAGCCCCGTGAGCCACAAGAGACACATCCCCGCCAATTTCTAGCGTTTCACGGGGTCTATCCGTGAAAAATATTCAATTTTTTGACTGCACATGCATTTCTGCT
>NW_027422739.1:592500-595000 GCF_048934315.1 Petromyzon marinus
ACTCCTAAACGCTTCCTCCTTCTCCAACCTCAACCTTTTGAGCTTTGCTGAGAACCAGGGCTTGTTGTTGTTAAAGTTCACCCTGGTACGTGTTGGGATACAGCAGTCCTCACAGAAGCTGATGTACACAGCCTCTGTGAGTTCATCCAGACTATTGGTAGCAGTCGTGAACATATCCCAGTCAGTACAGTCTAAGCACGCCCGCAAATCTTCCACAGCCTCACTGGTCCACTGTTTAGATGTCCTCACAGCAGGTTTACAGAGTTTTAGTTGCTGCCTGTATGCACGAATCAGGTGGACCAAGGGAGTTCTGTGCGAGCCGAACAGCCCCGTGACCCACAAGAGAAACATCCCCGCCAAATTCGAGCGTTTGACGGGGTCTATCCGTGAAAAAATATTCACGTTTTTGAGTGCACATGCATTTCTGCTGCAAATGCCTCTGGAAGTTTCATGCCGTTCGTATGCCAATTGTGGCAACACGAAAATGACCCGTTTTCCCATTCCGAGGGATTTCTGTGCGACCCTAACAGCCCCGTGAGCCACAAGAGACACATCCCCGCCAATTTCTAGCGTTTCACGGGGTCTATCCGTGAAAAATATAGACGTTTTTGAGTGCACATGCATTTCTGCTGCAGATGCCTCTGGAAGTTTCATGCCGTTCGTACGCAATGTGGCAACACGAAAATGACCCCTTTTCCCATTCCGAGGGATTTCTGTGCGACCCTAACTAACAGCGCCCGTGAGCCACAAGAGAGACATCCCCGCCAATTTATAGCGTTTCACGGGGTCTATCCGTGAAAAATATAGACGTTTTTGAGTGCACATGCATTCCTGCTGCAAATGCCTCTGGAAGTTTCATGCCGTTCCTATGCAATGTGGCCACACAAAAATGACCCGTTTTCCCATTCCGAGGCATTTCTGTGCGACCCTAACAGCCCCGTGAGCCACAAGAGAGACATCCCCGCCAACTTCTAGCGTTTGACGGGGTCTATGCGTGAAAAATATTAAAATTTTTGAGTGCACGTGCCTTTCTGCTGCAAATGCCTCTGGAAGTTTCATGGCGTTCCTATGCAATGTGGCAACACGAAAATGACCCCTTTTCCCATTCCGAGGGAGTTCTGTGCCACCCTAACAGCCCCGTGAGCCACAAGAGACACATCCCCGCCAATTTCTAGCGTTTCACGGGGTCTATCCGTGAAACATATAGAAGTTTTTGAGTGCACATGCATTCCTGCTGCAAATGCCTCTGGAAGTTTCATGCGGTTCGTACGCAATGTGGCAACACGAAAATGACCCGTTTTCCCATTCCCAGGGATTTCTGTGCGACCCGAACAGCCCCGTGAGCCACAAGAGACACATCCCCGCCAATTTCTAGCGTTTCACGGGGTCTATCCGTGAAAAATATCAATTTTTTTTGACTGCACATGCATTTCTGCTGCAAATGCCTCTGGAAGTTGCATGCGGTTCGCATGCAATGTGGCGACACGAAAATGACCCGTTTTCCCATTCCGAGGGATTTCTGTGCCACCCTAACAGCCCCGTGAGCCACAAGAGAGACATCCCCGCCAATTTCTAGCGTATCACGGGGTCTATCCGTGAGAAATATTCACTTTTTTGAGTGCACATGCATTCCTGCTGCAAATGCCTCTGGAAGTTTCATGCGGTTCGTATGCAATGTGGCGACACGAAAATGACCCGTTTTCCCATTCCGAGGGATTTCTGTGCCACCCTAACAGCCCCGTGATCCACAAGAGAGACATCCCCGCCCACTTCTAGCGTTTCACGGGGTCTCTCCGTGAAAAATATCACAATTTTTGAGTGCACATGCATTCCTGCTGCAAATGCCTCTGGAAGTTTCATGCGGTTCGCATGCAATGTGGCGACACGAAAATGACCCGTTTTTTCCCATTCCGAGGGATTTCTGTGCCACCCTAACAGCCCCGTGAGCCACAAGAGACACATCCCCGCCAATTTCTAGCGTTTCACGGGGTCTATCCGTGAAAAATATTCAATTTTTTGACTGCACATGCATTTCTGCTGCAAATGCCTCTGGAAGTTTCATGCGGTTCGCATGCAATGTGGCGACACGAAAATGACCCGTTTTCCCATTCCGAGGGATTTCTGTGCCACCCTAACAGCCCCGTGAGCCACAAGAGAGACATCCCCGCCCACTTCTAGCGTTTCACGGGGTCTCTCCGTGAAAAATATCACAATTTTTGAGTGCACATGCATTCCTGCTGCAAATGCCTCTGGAAGTTTCATGCGGTTCGCATGCAATGTGGCGACACGAAAATGACCCGTTTTTTCCCATTCCGAGGGATTTCTGTGCCACCCTAACAGCCCCGTGAGCCACAAGAGACACATCCCCGCCAATTTCTAGCGTTTCACGGGGTCTATCCGTGAAAAATATTCAATTTTTTGACTGCACATGCATTTCTGCTGCAAATGCCTCTGGAAGTTTCATGCGGTTCGCATGCAATGTGGCGACACGAAAATGACC
>NW_027422739.1:602500-605000 GCF_048934315.1 Petromyzon marinus
ATTGGGGAACTGGAGACCAATAACGATCGGTTCAATGATTCTGAGATTATTTTCCAGAATAATGACTGCACGTCTTGCTCGTGCTTGTCCCTTAAACCCAAGGCAGCGTGGTTTTATAGCGGCATCTGGCTGCTCTGAAAATCTTAAGGTGCTACAGGACCTTATGAGACATGCTAAGAAATTGCACAGGCCGTTGGCTGTCATGTTTATCGACATAGCGAAAGCTTTTGACTCGGTTTCGCATGCTCATATTTTATGGGTGTTAAGGCACAAGAAAGTAGATGAACACGTGGTGGGCATCATCCAGAACGCCTACGATCGGTGTACGACCTCGTTCAAAAGCAATGGCGAGTCGACTCGAGAAATTAGCATACGTGTTGGTGTCAAACAGGGTGACCCCATGTCACCCCTGCTCTTCAATCTTGCCATGGACCCTTTGATATGCACCCTAGAGTCACACGGAGTTGGGTACTCCATTGATACCGACCACGTGACAGCTCTTGCGTTTGCTGATGATTTGGTGTTGGTGAGCGAATCTTGGGTTGGTATGGCCGCCAATCTAGCGATCTTGGAATCATTTTGTGGGCTATCGGGATTGGAGGTTCAGGCCAGAAAGTGCCAGGGCTTCATGATAAGCCCAACCAAAGATTCATATACGGTGAACAACTGCGACCCATGGACTATCAAAAATAAAGATGTCCATATGATCCAACCTGATGAATCAACGAAATACCTTGGTCTGAAAATTGGCCCTTGGACTGGCACTATACAGCCTGATCTACATTGTCAGCTAAAGACATGGATCTCGAAAATCGATGAGGCGCCTCTGAAGCCAACTCAGAAGGTTGAACTACTCAATGCCTATGCCCTACCCAGATTGTTATATCCTGCAGACCACTCGGACTGCAAGCAATCAACTCTCCGTGGGTTGGACCAAGAGATTAGAAAGGCGGTAAAAGGATGGCTCCACCTTCCCGCTTCAACTTGTGATGGACTGTTATATGCCAGAGCCCGAGACGGAGGCCTTGCCATCTTGAAACTGGAAAAAACAATCCCTTCGGTTCAAGTTAGAAGGCTGCAACGTATAGCAAACTCGTCCGATGCTATCACCCGTAATATTGTGTCCTCGCAGGGTATGGAGGAAGAATACCGTAATTTGTGGGTACGAGCAGGGGGTGACAGTGATGCAATCCCAACATTCGTTCTCAGGGACTCGGTGTCAAAAGAACCTGTATATCCGAGACCCTGCGATTGGAGGGAGCATGAATTTCAGAGATGGTGCGAAAAGCCGGTTCAAGGAAGGGGCATTGTAAACTTTGCGCATGATAGAATCAGTAATGCTTGGTTGAGGCCATGGTGCGGCTTTAAACAATGCTTCTTTATCGCAGCACTACAACTAAGGGCAAATATTTACCCAACAAGAGAAAGCTTGAACAGAGGCAGAGATGGGGCCTTACGTTCCTGCAGGAAATGCTCTGCCAGACTCGAGTCCCTTTCGCACATTCTCGGTCAATGTCCTGCAGTACAGAAAGCAAGAATTGCGCGACATAACAAGATCAGTAACATTCTGGCAGACGAAGCGGCTAGATTGGGCTGGTCTGTATACAAAGAGCCACGGTTCATATCCGAGACGGGAGAGATGAGAAAGCCTGACCTCGTGTTTGCAAAAGATGAGGAGGCGGTTGTGATCGATGTCACCGTCCGTTTTGAGCTTTCAAAGAATACCTTGTCAGATGCTGCCTCGCACAAAGTTTCGTACTATACCCCTCTTGGTGATCAAGTCAAAGTGCTGACGAAGGCTAGCAAGGTCACATTCTTTGGATTCCCGGTTGGGGCAAGAGGAAAGTGGCCCCTTGAGAATAACGAGGTACTTACCTCCCTGGGCCTGACCAAACCCAGAACGACATCACTGGCCAAGATGATTTCCCGCAGAACGCTGCTTTTCTCTCTTGATATTCTGAGAATGTTCTGTGGAAATTATGCGGTCTATGAACAGTCATAGACAACCTCCGAAACAAATAATAGTTTTTTTTAAGATGTCATTTGTTTTAGATTGATTTTGTTATTTTCGAAGGTGAAGTCGGTTTTTATTTCATTTTACTATTTTCCACAATTTAGATTGTTATTTTCCAAGACGAAGTCTTGGTTCTTTTTTTATTGTTAGTTTTTTTTTTAAACACGTCGTATTTGTTACTTTAGAGCTTAGAGGGGACTTTATTTTCGCCTTACTATTTTCTGCCTACAAAGAAGATTAAAAATAAGCTTTTTTCAAGATGGTTTTGTTATTTTCCAAGGTGAAGTCTTGGTATTCTTATTTTACTATTTTCCATAAAGAAGACCTTTCTTTTAGATTTTGTTATTTTCCAAGACGAAGACTTGGTATTTTTATTATATTGCTATTTTTTACACGAAGCTTATTCAAGAGCACTTATATAGATTAGACTTTGTTATTTTAATTCTTTATTTTTGGACTACATCAGTTCGAGAGTCCTGTAACTTA
>NW_027422739.1:610000-612500 GCF_048934315.1 Petromyzon marinus
GATGGCTTTGAGGTGTGCCAGGAGCAGGCGCTCAAAAGACTTCATTACCACAGATGTAAGGGCGACCGGTCTGTAATCATTTAGTCCTGTTGGCCTTAGCTTTTTGGGCACAGCGATGATGGTGGAGGACTTGAGACAGGCTGGTACATGGCATGTCTCCAGGGAGGTGTTAAAGATGTTGGTGAACACCGGAGACAGCTGGTCAGCGCAGTGCCTGAGGGTGGCTGGAGAGACAGAGTCCGGCCCGGCTGCTTTGCGTGGATTCTGCCTCTTGAAAAGCCCATTAACTTCTCCCTCCTGAAAGGAGAGAGTCGTTTCTGTAGTATGGGTGGGGGATGGGGCCTCTTGGGTGGGAAGGGGTGGTTCAGGACAGTCCAATTGTCTTTCAAATCTACGGTAGAACTCGTTCAGGTCGTTGGCTAGGCGGGAGTCGTTAGTGGTGTGGGGCGCTCTGGGTTTGTAGTTGGTGATGTGCCTGAGCCCTTTGGCAGACAGAAGCAGCGTCGTTAGTAGAGAACTGGTGTTTTAGTGTCTCTGAGTACAGTCGTTTAGCCTCTCTCACCGCTTTGCTAAACCTGTTCTTCGACTCCTTGAATCTGTCTCTATCCCCACTCCTAAACGCTTCCTCCTTCTCCAACCTCAACCTTTTGAGCTTTGCTGAGAACCAGGGCTTGTTGTTGTTAAAGTTCACCCTGGTACGTGTTGGGATACAGCAGTCCTCACAGAAGCTGATGTACACAGCCTCTGTGAGTTCATCCAGACTATTGGTAGCAGTCGTGAACATATCCCAGTCAGTACAGTCTAAGCACGCCCGCAAATCTTCCACAGCCTCACTGGTCCACTGTTTAGATGTCCTCACAGCAGGTTTACAGAGTTTTAGTTGCTGCCTGTATGCACGAATCAGGTGGACCAAGGGAGTTCTGTGCGAGCCGAACAGCCCCGTGACCCACAAGAGAAACATCCCCGCCAAATTCGAGCGTTTGACGGGGTCTATCCGTGAAAAAATATTCACGTTTTTGAGTGCACATGCATTTCTGCTGCAAATGCCTCTGGAAGTTTCATGCCGTTCGTATGCCAATTGTGGCAACACGAAAATGACCCGTTTTCCCATTCCGAGGGATTTCTGTGCGACCCTAACAGCCCCGTGAGCCACAAGAGACACATCCCCGCCAATTTCTAGCGTTTCACGGGGTCTATCCGTGAAAAATATAGACGTTTTTTAGTGCACATGCATTTCTGCTGCAGATGCCTCTGGAAGTTTCATGCCGTTCGTACGCAATGTGGCAACACGAAAATGACCCCTTTTCCCATTCCGAGGGATTTCTGTGCGACCCTAACTAACAGCGCCCGTGAGCCACAAGAGAGACATCCCCGCCAATTTATAGCGTTTCACGGGGTCTATCCGTGAAAAATATAGACGTTTTTGAGTGCACATGCATTCCTGCTGCAAATGCCTCTGGAAGTTTCATGCCGTTCCTATGCAATGTGGCCACACAAAAATGACCCGTTTTCCCATTCCGAGGCATTTCTGTGCGACCCTAACAGCCCCGTGAGCCACAAGAGAGACATCCCCGCCAACTTCTAGCGTTTGACGGGGTCTATGCGTGAAAAATATTAAAATTTTTGAGTGCACGTGCCTTTCTGCTGCAAATGCCTCTGGAAGTTTCATGGCGTTCCTATGCAATGTGGCAACACGAAAATGACCCCTTTTCCCATTCCGAGGGAGTTCTGTGCCACCCTAACAGCCCCGTGAGCCACAAGAGACACATCCCCGCCAATTTCTAGCGTTTCACGGGGTCTATCCGTGAAACATATAGAAGTTTTTGAGTGCACATGCATTCCTGCTGCAAATGCCTCTGGAAGTTTCATGCGGTTCGTACGCAATGTGGCAACACGAAAATGACCCGTTTTCCCATTCCCAGGGATTTCTGTGCGACCCGAACAGCCCCGTGAGCCACAAGAGACACATCCCCGCCAATTTCTAGCGTTTCACGGGGTCTATCCGTGAAAAATATCAATTTTTTTTGACTGCACATGCATTTCTGCTGCAAATGCCTCTGGAAGTTGCATGCGGTTCGCATGCAATGTGGCGACACGAAAATGACCCGTTTTCCCATTCCGAGGGATTTCTGTGCCACCCTAACAGCCCCGTGAGCCACAAGAGAGACATCCCCGCCAATTTCTAGCGTATCACGGGGTCTATCCGTGAGAAATATTCACTTTTTTGAGTGCACATGCATTCCTGCTGCAAATGCCTCTGGAAGTTTCATGCGGTTCGTATGCAATGTGGCGACACGAAAATGACCCGTTTTCCCATTCCGAGGGATTTCTGTGCCACCCTAACAGCCCCGTGAGCCACAAGAGAGACATCCCCGCCAATTTCTAGCGTTTCACGGGGTCTATCCGTGAAAAATATTCAATTTTTTGACTGCACATGCATTTCTGCTGCAAATGCCTCTGGAAGTTTCATGCGGTTCGCATGCAATGTGGCGACACGAAA
>NW_027422739.1:620000-622500 GCF_048934315.1 Petromyzon marinus
GGGGAAAAAGAATATCAATAAGATCATTGCTGAAGCGCTTGGGACTAAGACCAACAAGCAAGTCTCTGACAAGAGACGGGACCTAAGTAAAAAGACAGGGGCCCCAATGTCAGACAGCTTACATTTTTCTTCTAGGCCTCTTGAGACATTGTCTCCCCCACCAAATGTAACAACGGGGACTTCATCCATACTCGCTCAAGCAGCTGAGCGGCTTACGAATGAGAATTCTGGGACCCTGGAAAAGCCTGCAATGGAGGCAATAAAGGCTTGGCTTAACGGCGAGGGCCAACATGATGCCCTCGTAGAAACTGCCACAGCATTGATGCTTTGTCCGATGAGATTGGTGAAAAACAAAGGCAAACGTTCAAAACCTGAGAACGACATTATTAAACCCAGGATATTACCCACACGATCTTGGATGAAGAAGAGAGTGGAAAAACGAGGAAGCTTCATGAAGCACCAGAAGCTCTTCTTTAAGAACCGCTCTCTTCTTGCGTCCTTAGTCCTGGATGGCACTGAATGTCATGAATGCCGAATCCCGAACGCAGATGTATATCGTTTTTACTGCGAAAAATGGGAGAAGGTGTTGCCATTCAATGGCCTGGGCCAATTTAAGTCATCAGGTGTTGCAAATAACGAATACTTTGAGCCCCTAATTTCGGTGGAGGAAGTTCAGACTGCCATACGGGCCATTAAACCAACGTCAGCAGCTGGGCCAGATGGCCTAACAAGGGCTGCAATCTGTGCTGCCGACCCCGAGGGTCGGACACTGACAGCCCTATTTAATGCATGGATGATTACAGGAATTATTCCCAAAGAGTTGAAAAAGAATAGGACGATTCTTATTCCTAAGGTTATGGACGATGAAAAGCTGAAAGAATTGGGGAACTGGAGACCAATAACGATTGGTTCAATGATTCTGAGATTATTTTCCAGAATAATGACTGCACGTCTTGCTCGTGCTTGTCCCTTAAACCCAAGGCAGCGTGGTTTTATAGCGGCATCTGGCTGCTCTGAAAATCTTAAGGCGCTACAGGACCTTATGAGACACGCTAAGAAATTGCACAGGCCGTTGGCTGTCATGTTCATCGACATAGCGAAAGCTTTTGACTCGGTTTCGCATGCTCATATTTTATGGGTGTTAAGGCACAAGAAAGTAGATGAACACGTGGTGGGCATCATCCAGAACGCCTACGATCGGTGTACGACCTCGTTCAAAAGCAATGGCGAGTCGACTCGAGAAATTAGCATACGTGTTGGTGTCAAACAGGGTGACCCCATGTCACCCCTGCTCTTCAATCTTGCCATGGACCCTTTGATATGCACCCTAGAGTCACACGGAGTTGGGTACTCCATTGATACCGACCACGTGACAGCTCTTGCGTTTGCTGATGATTTGGTGTTGGTGAGCGAATCTTGGGTTGGTATGGCCGCCAATCTAGCGATCTTGGAATCATTTTGTGGGCTATCGGGATTGGAGGTTCAGGCCAGAAAGTGCCAGGGCTTCATGATAAGCCCAACCAAAGATTCATATACGGTGAACAACTGCGACCCATGGACTATCAAAAATAAAGATGTCCATATGATCCAACCTGATGAATCAACGAAATACCTTGGTCTGAAAATTGGCCCTTGGACTGGCACTATACAGCCTGATCTACATTGTCAGCTAAAGACATGGATCTCGAAAATCGATGAGGTGCCTCTGAAGCCAACTCAGAAGGTTGAACTACTCAATGCCTATGCCCTACCCAGATTGTTATATCCTGCAGACCACTCGGACTGCAAGCAATCAACTCTCCGTGGGTTGGACCAAGAGATTAGAAAGGCGGTAAAAGGATGGCTCCACCTTCCTGCTTCAACTTGTGATGGACTGTTATATGCCAGAGCCCGAGACGGAGGCCTTGCCATCTTGAAACTGGAAAAAACAATCCCTTCGGTTCAAGTTAGAAGGCTGCAACGTATAGCAAACTCGTCCGATGCTATCACCCGTAATATTGTGTCCTCGCAGGGTATGGAGGAAGAATACCGTAATTTGTGGGTACGAGCAGGGGGTGACAGTGATGCAATCCCAACATTCGTTCTCAGGGACTCGGTGTCAAAAGAACCTGTATATCCGAGACCCTGCGATTGGAGGGAGCATGAATTTCAGAGATGGTGCGAAAAGCCGGTTCAAGGAAGGGGCATTGTAAACTTTGCGCATGATAGAATCAGTAATGCTTGGTTGAGGCCATGGTGCGGCTTTAAACAATGCTTCTTTATCGCAGCACTACAACTAAGGGCAAATATTTACCCAACAAGAGAAAGCTTGAACAGAGGCAGAGATGGGGCCTTACGTTCCTGCAGGAAATGCTCTGCCAGACTCGAGTCCCTTTCGCACATTCTCGGTCAATGTCCTGCAGTACAGAAAGCAAGAATTGCGCGACATAACAAGATCAGTAACATTCTGGCAGACGAAGCGGCTAGATTGGGCTGGTCTGTATACAAAGAGCCACGGTTC
>NW_027422739.1:627500-630000 GCF_048934315.1 Petromyzon marinus
TCTAACAGGGTGATGGCGGTGAGTGGGGCTGTATTCTTCCTGAAGTCCACAACCATCTCAACTGTCCTTAGAGCATTTAGCTCTAAGTTGTTCTGGCTACACCAGGTCACCAGGTTGTCAGCTTCCCACCTATAGTCAGACTCATCCCCACCAGAGATCAGCCCAATGAGGGTGGTGTCGTCCGACAAACTTCAAGAGTTTGACGGACAGATGATTGGAGGCGCAGCTGTTGGTATACAGGGAGAAGAGCAGTGGGCAAAGGACGCAGCCCTGAGGAGTTCCCGTGCTGATGGACCTGGAGTCAGAGACTTCTGTTCCCGGCTTAACGCACTGCTTCCTGTCAGAGAGGAAGTCTGTGATCCACCTGCAGGTGGAGTAGGGCACGTTCAGCTGGAAGAGCTTGTCCTGAAGCAGGGCAGGGATGATGGTGTTGAAGGCAGAGCTGAAGTCCACAAACAGGATCCTGGCGTAGGATGCTGGGGCGTCCACATGCTGTAGGGTGAAGTGGAGGGCCATGTTAACTGCGTCGTCCACAGACCTGTTGGCTCTGTAGGCAAACTGAAGGGGGTCCAGGAGAGGGTCTGTGATGGCTTTGAGGTGTGCCAGGAGCAGGCGCTCAAAAGACTTCATTACCACAGATGTAAGGGCGACCGGTCTGTAATCATTTAGTCCTGTTGGCCTTAGCTTTTTGGGCACAGCGATGATGGTGGAGGACTTGAGACAGGCTGGTACATGGCATGTCTCCAGGGAGGTGTTAAAGATGTTGGTGAACACCGGAGACAGCTGGTCAGCGCAGTGCCTGAGGGTGGCTGGAGAGACAGAGTCCGGCCCGGCTGCTTTGCGTGGATTCTGCCTCTTGAAAAGCCCATTAACTTCTCCCTCCTGAAAGGAGAGAGTCGTTTCTGTAGTATGGGTGGGGGATGGGGCCTCTTGGGTGGGAAGGGGTGGTTCAGGACAGTCCAATTGTCTTTCAAATCTACGGTAGAACTCGTTCAGGTCGTTGGCTAGGCGGGAGTCGTTAGTGGTGTGGGGCGCTCTGGGTTTGTAGTTGGTGATGTGCCTGAGCCCTTTGGCAGACAGAAGCAGCGTCGTTAGTAGAGAACTGGTGTTTTAGTGTCTCTGAGTACAGTCGTTTAGCCTCTCTCACCGCTTTGCTAAACCTGTTCTTCGACTCCTTGAATCTGTCTCTATCCCCACTCCTAAACGCTTCCTCCTTCTCCAACCTCAACCTTTTGAGCTTTGCTGAGAACCAGGGCTTGTTGTTGTTAAAGTTCACCCTGGTACGTGTTGGGATACAGCAGTCCTCACAGAAGCTGATGTACACAGCCTCTGTGAGTTCATCCAGACTATTGGTAGCAGTCGTGAACATATCCCAGTCAGAACAGTCTAAGCACGCCCGCAAATCTTCCACAGCCTCACTGGTCCACTGTTTAGATGTCCTCACAGCAGGTTTACAGAGTTTTAGTTGCTGCCTGTATGCACGAATCAGGTGGACCAAGGGAGTTCTGTGCGAGCCGAACAGCCCCGTGACCCACAAGAGAAACATCCCCGCCAAATTCGAGCGTTTGACGGGGTCTATCCGTGAAAAAATATTCACGTTTTTGAGTGCACATGCATTTCTGCTGCAAATGCCTCTGGAAGTTTCATGCCGTTCGTATGCCAATTGTGGCAACACGAAAATGACCCGTTTTCCCATTCCGAGGGATTTCTGTGCGACCCTAACAGCCCCGTGAGCCACAAGAGACACATCCCCGCCAATTTCTAGCGTTTCACGGGGTCTATCCGTGAAAAATATAGACGTTTTTGAGTGCACATGCATTTCTGCTGCAGATGCCTC
The DNA here is from genome assembly GCF_048934315.1 of Petromyzon marinus. NCBI lineage: Eukaryota > Metazoa > Chordata > Hyperoartia > Petromyzontiformes > Petromyzontidae > Petromyzon > Petromyzon marinus. Next base: position 629,338 of record NW_027422739.1, read on the forward strand.
TGGAAGTTTCATGCCGTTCGTACGCAATGTGGCAACACGAAAATGACCCCTTTTCCCATTCCGAGGGATTTCTGTGCGACCCTAACTAACAGCGCCCGTGAGCCACAAGAGAGACATCCCCGCCAATTTATAGCGTTTCACGGGGTCTATCCGTGAAAAATATAGACGTTTTTGAGTGCACATGCATTCCTGCTGCAAATGCCTCTGGAAGTTTCATGCCGTTCCTATGCAATGTGGCCACACAAAAATGACCCGTTTTCCCATTCCGAGGCATTTCTGTGCGACCCTAACAGCCCCGTGAGCCACAAGAGAGACATCCCCGCCAACTTCTAGCGTTTGACGGGGTCTATGCGTGAAAAATATTAAAATTTTTGAGTGCACATGCATTTCTGCTGCAGATGCCTCTGGAAGTTTCATGCCGTTCGTACGCAATGTGGCAACACGAAAATGACCCCTTTTCCCATTCCGAGGGATTTCTGTGCGACCCTAACTAACAGCGCCCGTGAGCCACAAGAGAGACATCCCCGCCAATTTATAGCGTTTCACGGGGTCTATCCGTGAAAAATATAGACGTTTTTGAGTGCACATGCATTCCTGCTGCAAATGCCTCTGGAAGTTTCATGCCGTTCCTATGCAATGTGGCCACACAAAAATGACCCGTTT
>NW_027422739.1:645000-647500 GCF_048934315.1 Petromyzon marinus
CACATGCTGTAGGGTGAAGTGGAGGGCCATGTTAACTGCGTCGTCCACAGACCTGTTGGCTCTGTAGGCAAACTGAAGGGGGTCCAGGAGAGGGTCTGTGATGGCTTTGAGGTGTGCCAGGAGCAGGCGCTCAAAAGACTTCATTACCACAGATGTAAGGGCGACCGGTCTGTAATCATTTAGTCCTGTTGGCCTTAGCTTTTTGGGCACAGCGATGATGGTGGAGGACTTGAGACAGGCTGGTACATGGCATGTCTCCAGGGAGGTGTTAAAGATGTTGGTGAACACCGGAGACAGCTGGTCAGCGCAGTGCCTGAGGGTGGCTGGAGAGACAGAGTCCGGCCCGGCTGCTTTGCGTGGATTCTGCCTCTTGAAAAGCCCATTAACTTCTCCCTCCTGAAAGGAGAGAGTCGTTTCTGTAGTATGGGTGGGGGATGGGGCCTCTTGGGTGGGAAGGGGTGGTTCAGGACAGTCCAATTGTCTTTCAAATCTACGGTAGAACTCGTTCAGGTCGTTGGCTAGGCGGGAGTCGTTAGTGGTGTGGGGCGCTCTGGGTTTGTAGTTGGTGATGTGCCTGAGCCCTTTGGCAGACAGAAGCAGCATCGTTAGTAGAGAACTGGTGTTTTAGTGTCTCTGAGTACAGTCGTTTAGCCTCTCTCACCGCTTTGCTAAACCTGTTCTTCGACTCCTTGAATCTGTCTCTATCCCCACTCCTAAACGCTTCCTCCTTCTCCAACCTCAACCTTTTGAGCTTTGCTGAGAACCAGGGCTTGTTGTTGTTAAAGTTCACCCTGGTACGTGTTGGGATACAGCAGTCCTCACAGAAGCTGATGTACACAGCCTCTGTGAGTTCATCCAGACTATTGGTAGCAGTCGTGAACATATCCCAGTCAGTACAGTCTAAGCACGCCCGCAAATCTTCCACAGCCTCACTGGTCCACTGTTTAGATGTCCTCACAGCAGGTTTACAGAGTTTTAGTTGCTGCCTGTATGCACGAATCAGGTGGACCAAGGGAGTTCTGTGCGAGCCGAACAGCCCCGTGACCCACAAGAGAAACATCCCCGCCAAATTCGAGCGTTTGACGGGGTCTATCCGTGAAAAAATATTCACGTTTTTGAGTGCACATGCATTTCTGCTGCAAATGCCTCTGGAAGTTTCATGCCGTTCGTATGCCAATTGTGGCAACACGAAAATGACCCGTTTTCCCATTCCGAGGGATTTCTGTGCGACCCTAACAGCCCCGTGAGCCACAAGAGACACATCCCCGCCAATTTCTAGCGTTTCACGGGGTCTATCCGTGAAAAATATAGACGTTTTTGAGTGCACATGCATTTCTGCTGCAGATGCCTCTGGAAGTTTCATGCCGTTCGTACGCAATGTGGCAACACGAAAATGACCCCTTTTCCCATTCCGAGGGATTTCTGTGCGACCCTAACTAACAGCGCCCGTGAGCCACAAGAGAGACATCCCCGCCAATTTATAGCGTTTCACGGGGTCTATCCGTGAAAAATATAGACGTTTTTGAGTGCACATGCATTCCTGCTGCAAATGCCTCTGGAAGTTTCATGCCGTTCCTATGCAATGTGGCCACACAAAAATGACCCGTTTTCCCATTCCGAGGCATTTCTGTGCGACCCTAACAGCCCCGTGAGCCACAAGAGAGACATCCCCGCCAACTTCTAGCGTTTGACGGGGTCTATGCGTGAAAAATATTAAAATGTTTGAGTGCACATGCATTTCTGCTGCAGATGCCTCTGGAAGTTTCATGCCGTTCGTACGCAATGTGGCAACACGAAAATGACCCCTTTTCCCATTCCGAGGGATTTCTGTGCGACCCTAACTAACAGCGCCCGTGAGCCACAAGAGAGACATCCCCGCCAATTTACAGCGTTTCACGGGGTCTATCCGTGAAAAATATAGACGTTTTTGAGTGCACATGCATTCCTGCTGCAAATGCCTCTGGAAGTTTCATGCCGTTCCTATGCAATGTGGCCACACAAAAATGACCCGTTTTCCCATTCCGAGGCATTTCTGTGCGACCCTAACAGCCCCGTGAGCCACAAGAGAGACATCCCCGCCAACTTCTAGCGTTTGACGGGGTCTATGCGTGAAAAATATTAAAATTTTTGAGTGCACGTGCCTTTCTGCTGCAAATGCCTCTGGAAGTTTCATGGCGTTCCTATGCAATGTGGCAACACGAAAATGACCCCTTTTCCCATTCCGAGGGAGTTCTGTGCCACCCTAACAGCCCCGTGAGCCACAAGAGACACATCCCCGCCAATTTCTAGCGTTTCACGGGGTCTATCCGTGAAACATATAGAAGTTTTTGAGTGCACATGCATTCCTGCTGCAAATGCCTCTGGAAGTTTCATGCGGTTCGTACGCAATGTGGCAACACGAAAATGACCCGTTTTCCCATTCCCAGGGATTTCTGTGCGACCCGAACAGCCCCGTGAGCCACAAGAGACACATCCCCGCCAATTTCTAGCGTTTCACGGG
>NW_027422739.1:657500-660000 GCF_048934315.1 Petromyzon marinus
ATGCTCCTTGTCGTGTGCAGGTCCTCGAGGGTTGGTAGATTGCAGGCAATTACCTTCTCAGCAGTGTGCATGATACGCTGCAGTCTGCTCTTGTCCTTGGCAGTGGCAGCAGCGTACCAGACGGTTATGGAGGAGGTGAGGATGGATTCAATGATCGCTGTATAGAATTGCACCATCATTGTCTTTGGCAGGTTGCATTTCTTCAGCTGCCGTCGAAAGTACATCCTCTGTTGAGCTCTCTTGGCGAGGGAGCTGATGTTCAGTTCCCACTTGAGGTCCCGGCAGAGAATAGTGCCCAGGAAGCGGAAGGACTCCACAATTTTGACTGCGGAGTCTAACAGGGTGATGGCGGTGAGTGGGGCTGTATTCTTCCTGAAGTCCACAACCATCTCAACTGTCCTTAGAGCATTTAGCTCTAAGTTGTTCTGGCTACACCAGGTCACCAGGTTGTCAGCTTCCCACCTATAGTCAGACTCATCCCCACCAGAGATCAGCCCAATGAGGGTGGTGTCGTCCGACAAACTTCAAGAGTTTGACGGACAGATGATTGGAGGCGCAGCTGTTGGTATACAGGGAGAAGAGCAGTGGGCAAAGGACGCAGCCCTGAGGAGTTCCCGTGCTGATGGACCTGGAGTCAGAGACTTCTGTTCCCGGCTTAACGCACTGCTTCCTGTCAGAGAGGAAGTCTGTGATCCACCTGCAGGTGGAGTAGGGCACGTTCAGCTGGAAGAGCTTGTCCTGAAGCAGGGCAGGGATGATGGTGTTGAAGGCAGAGCTGAAGTCCACAAACAGGATCCTGGCGTAGGATGCTGGGGCGTCCACATGCTGTAGGGTGAAGTGGAGGGCCATGTTAACTGCGTCGTCCACAGACCTGTTGGCTCTGTAGGCAAACTGAAGGGGGTCCAGGAGAGGGTCTGTGATGGCTTTGAGGTGTGCCAGGAGCAGGCGCTCAAAAGACTTCATTACCACAGATGTAAGGGCGACCGGTCTGTAATCCTTTAGTCCTGTTGGCCTTAGCTTTTTGAGCACAGCGATGATGGTGGAGGACTTGAGACAGGCTGGTACATGGCATGTCTCCAGGGAGGTGTTAAAGATGTTGGTGAACACCGGAGACAGCTGGTCAGCGCAGTGCCTGAGGGTGGCTGGAGAGACAGAGTCCGGCCCGGCTGCTTTGCGTGGATTCTGCCTCTTGAAAAGCCCATTAACTTCTCCATCCTGAAAGGAGAGAGTCGTTTCTGTAGTATGGGTGGGGGATGGGGCCTCTTGGGTGGGGAGGGGTGGTTCAGGACAGTCCAATTGTCTTTCAAATCTACGGTAGAACTCGTTCAGGTCGTTGGCTAGGCGGGAGTCGTTAGTGGTGTGGGGCGCTCTGGGTTTGTAGTTGGTGATGTGCCTGAGCCCTTTGGCAGACAGAAGCAGCGTCGTTAGTAGAGAACTGGTGTTTTAGTGTCTCTGAGTACAGTCGTTTAGCCTCTCTCACCGCTTTGCTAAACCTGTTCTTCGACTCCTTGAATCTGTCTCTATCCCCACTCCTAAACGCTTCCTCCTTCTCCAACCTCAACCTTTTGAGCTTTGCTGAGAACCAGGGCTTGTTGTTGTTAAAGTTCACCCTGGTACGTGTTGGGATACAGCAGTCCTCACAGAAGCTGATGTACACAGCCTCTGTGAGTTCATCCAGACTATTGGTAGCAGTCGTGAACATATCCCAGTCAGTACAGTCTAAGCACGCCCGCAAATCTTCCACAGCCTCACTGGTCCACTGTTTAGATGTCCTCACAGCAGGTTTACAGAGTTTTAGTTGCTGCCTGTATGCACGAATCAGGTGGACCAAGGGAGTTCTGTGCGAGCCGAACAGCCCCGTGACCCACAAGAGAAACATCCCCGCCAAATTCGAGCGTTTGACGGGGTCTATCCGTGAAAAAATATTCACGTTTTTGAGTGCACATGCATTTCTGCTGCAAATGCCTCTGGAAGTTTCATGCCGTTCGTATGCCAATTGTGGCAACACGAAAATGACCCGTTTTCCCATTCCGAGGGATTTCTGTGCGACCCTAACAGCCCCGTGAGCCACAAGAGACACATCCCCGCCAATTTCTAGCGTTTCACGGGGTCTATCCGTGAAAAATATAGACGTTTTTGAGTGCACATGCATTTCTGCTGCAGATGCCTCTGGAAGTTTCATGCCGTTCGTACGCAATGTGGCAACACGAAAATGACCCCTTTTCCCATTCCGAGGGATTTCTGTGCGACCCTAACTAACAGCGCCCGTGAGCCACAAGAGAGACATCCCCGCCAATTTATAGCGTTTCACGGGGTCTATCCGTGAAAAATATAGACGTTTTTGAGTGCACATGCATTCCTGCTGCAAATGCCTCTGGAAGTTTCATGCCGTTCCTATGCAATGTGGCCACACAAAAATGACCCGTTTTCCCATTCCGAGGCATTTCTGTGCGACCCTAACAGCCCCGTGAGCCACAAGAGAGGCATCCCCGCCAACTTC
>NW_027422739.1:670000-672500 GCF_048934315.1 Petromyzon marinus
ACAGTCCAATTGTCTTTCAAATCTACGGTAGAACTCGTTCAGGTCGTTGGCTAGGCGGGAGTCGTTAGTGGTGTGGGGCGCTCTGGGTTTGTAGTTGGTGATGTGCCTGAGCCCTTTGGCAGACAGAAGCAGCGTCGTTAGTAGAGAACTGGTGTTTTAGTGTCTCTGAGTACAGTCGTTTAGCCTCTCTCACCGCTTTGCTAAACCTGTTCTTCGACTCCTTGAATCTGTCTCTATCCCCACTCCTAAACGCTTCCTCCTTCTCCAACCTCAACCTTTTGAGCTTTGCTGAGAACCAGGGCTTGTTGTTGTTAAAGTTCACCCTGGTACGTGTTGGGATACAGCAGTCCTCACAGAAGCTGATGTACACAGCCTCTGTGAGTTCATCCAGACTATTGGTAGCAGTCGTGAACATATCCCAGTCAGTACAGTCTAAGCACGCCCGCAAATCTTCCACAGCCTCACTGGTCCACTGTTTAGATGTCCTCACAGCAGGTTTACAGAGTTTTAGTTGCTGCCTGTATGCACGAATCAGGTGGACCAAGGGAGTTCTGTGCGAGCCGAACAGCCCCGTGACCCACAAGAGAAACATCCCCGCCAAATTCGAGCGTTTGACGGGGTCTATCCGTGAAAAAATATTCACGTTTTTGAGTGCACATGCATTTCTGCTGCAAATGCCTCTGGAAGTTTCATGCCGTTCGTATGCCAATTGTGGCAACACGAAAATGACCCGTTTTCCCATTCCGAGGGATTTCTGTGCGACCCTAACAGCCCCGTGAGCCACAAGAGACACATCCCCGCCAATTTCTAGCGTTTCACGGGGTCTATCCGTGAAAAATATAGACGTTTTTGAGTGCACATGCATTTCTGCTGCAGATGCCTCTGGAAGTTTCATGCCGTTCGTACGCAATGTGGCAACACGAAAATGACCCCTTTTCCCATTCCGAGGGATTTCTGTGCGACCCTAACTAACAGCGCCCGTGAGCCACAAGAGAGACATCCCCGCCAATTTATAGCGTTTCACGGGGTCTATCCGTGAAAAATATAGACGTTTTTGAGTGCACATGCATTCCTGCTGCAAATGCCTCTGGAAGTTTCATGCCGTTCCTATGCAATGTGGCCACACAAAAATGACCCGTTTTCCCATTCCGAGGCATTTCTGTGCGACCCTAACAGCCCCGTGAGCCACAAGAGAGACATCCCCGCCAACTTCTAGCGTTTGACGGGGTCTATGCGTGAAAAATATTAAAATTTTTGAGTGCACGTGCCTTTCTGCTGCAAATGCCTCTGGAAGTTTCATGGCGTTCCTATGCAATGTGGCAACACGAAAATGACCCCTTTTCCCATTCCGAAGGAGTTCTGTGCCACCCTAACAGCCCCGTGAGCCACAAGAGACACATCCCCGCCAATTTCTAGCGTTTCACGGGGTCTATCCGTGAAACATATAGAAGTTTTTGAGTGCACATGCATTCCTGCTGCAAATGCCTCTGGAAGTTTCATGCGGTTCGTACGCAATGTGGCAACACGAAAATGACCCGTTTTCCCATTCCCAGGGATTTCTGTGCGACCCGAACAGCCCCGTGAGCCACAAGAGACACATCCCCGCCAATTTCTAGCGTTTCACGGGGTCTATCCGTGAAAAATATCAATTTTTTTTGACTGCACATGCATTTCTGCTGCAAATGCCTCTGGAAGTTGCATGCGGTTCGCATGCAATGTGGCGACACGAAAATGACCCGTTTTCCCATTCCGAGGGATTTCTGTGCCACCCTAACAGCCCCGTGAGCCACAAGAGAGACATCCCCGCCAATTTCTAGCGTATCACGGGGTCTATCCGTGAGAAATATTCACTTTTTTGAGTGCACATGCATTCCTGCTGCAAATGCCTCTGGAAGTTTCATGCGGTTCGTATGCAATGTGGCGACACGAAAATGACCCGTTTTCCCATTCCGAGGGATTTCTGTGCCACCCTAACAGCCCCGTGAGCCACAAGAGAGACATCCCCGCCCACTTCTAGCGTTTCACGGGGTCTCTCCGTGAAAAATATCACATTTTTTGAGTGCACATGCATTCCTGCTGCAAATGCCTCTGGAAGTTTCATGCGGTTCGCATGCAATGTGGCGACACGAAAATGACCCGTTTTTTCCCATTCCGAGGGATTTCTGTGCCACCCTAACAGCCCCGTGAGCCACAAGAGACACATCCCCGCCAATTTCTAGCGTTTCACGGGGTCTATCCGTGAAAAATATTCAATTTTTTGACTGCACATGCATTTCTGCTGCAAATGCCTCTGGAAGTTTCATGCGGTTCGCATGCAATGTGGCGACACGAAAATGACCCGTTTTCCCATTCCGAGGGATTTCTGTGCCACCCTAACAGCCCCGTGAGCCACAAGAGAGACATCGCCGCCAATTTCTAGCGTTTCACGGGGTCTATCCGTGAAAAATATTCACTTTTTTGACTGCACATGCATTCCTGCTGCAAATGCCTCTGGAAGTTT
>NW_027422739.1:680000-682500 GCF_048934315.1 Petromyzon marinus
ACTTGAGGTCCCGGCAGAGAATAGTGCCCAGGAAGCGGAAGGACTCCACAATTTTGACTGCGGAGTCTAACAGGGTGATGGTGGTGAGTGGGGCTGTATTCTTCCTGAAGTCCACAACCATCTCAACTGTCCTTAGAGCATTTAGCTCTAAGTTGTTCTGGCTACACCAGGTCACCAGGTTGTCAGCTTCCCACCTATAGTCAGACTCATCCCCACCAGAGATCAGCCCAATGAGGGTGGTGTCGTCCGACAAACTTCAAGAGTTTGACGGACAGATGATTGGAGGCGCAGCTGTTGGTATACAGGGAGAAGAGCAGTGGGCAAAGGACGCAGCCCTGAGGAGTTCCCGTGCTGATGGACCTGGAGTCAGAGACTTCTGTTCCCGGCTTAACGCACTGCTTCCTGTCAGAGAGGAAGTCTGTGATCCACCTGCAGGTGGAGTAGGGCACGTTCAGCTGGAAGAGCTTGTCCTGAAGCAGGGCAGGGATGATGGTGTTGAAGGCAGAGCTGAAGTCCACAAACAGGATCCTGGCGTAGGATGCTGGGGCGTCCACATGCTGTAGGGTGAAGTGGAGGGCCATGTTAACTGCGTCGTCCACAGACCTGTTGGCTCTGTAGGCAAACTGAAGGGGGTCCAGGAGAGGGTCTGTGATGGCTTTGAGGTGTGCCAGGAGCAGGCGCTCAAAAGACTTCATTACCACAGATGTAAGGGCGACCGGTCTGTAATCATTTAGTCCTGTTGGCCTTAGCTTTTTGGGCACAGCGATGATGGTGGAGGACTTGAGACAGGCTGGTACATGGCATGTCTCCAGGGAGGTGTTAAAGATGTTGGTGAACACCGGAGACAGCTGGTCAGCGCAGTGCCTGAGGGTGGCTGGAGAGACAGAGTCCGGCCCGGCTGCTTTGCGTGGATTCTGCCTCTTGAAAAGCCCATTAACTTCTCCCTCCTGAAAGGAGAGAGTCGTTTCTGTAGTATGGGTGGGGGATGGGGCCTCTTGGGTGGGAAGGGGTGGTTCAGGACAGTCCAATTGTCTTTCAAATCTACGGTAGAACTCGTTCAGGTCGTTGGCTAGGCGGGAGTCGTTAGTGGTGTGGGGCGCTCTGGGTTTGTAGTTGGTGATGTGCCTGAGCCCTTTGGCAGACAGAAGCAGCGTCGTTAGTAGAGAACTGGTGTTTTAGTGTCTCTGAGTACAGTCGTTTAGCCTCTCTCACCGCTTTGCTAAACCTGTTCTTCGACTCCTTGAATCTGTCTCTATCCCCACTCCTAAACGCTTCCTCCTTCTCCAACCTCAACCTTTTGAGCTTTGCTGAGAACCAGGGCTTGTTGTTGTTAAAGTTCACCCTGGTACGTGTTGGGATACAGCAGTCCTCACAGAAGCTGATGTACACAGCCTCTGTGAGTTCATCCAGACTATTGGTAGCAGTCGTGAACATATCCCAGTCAGTACAGTCTAAGCACGCCCGCAAATCTTCCACAGCCTCACTGGTCCACTGTTTAGATGTCCTCACAGCAGGTTTACAGAGTTTTAGTTGCTGCCTGTATGCACGAATCAGGTGGACCAAGGGAGTTCTGTGCGAGCCGAACAGCCCCGTGACCCACAAGAGAAACATCCCCGCCAAATTCGAGCGTTTGACGGGGTCTATCCGTGAAAAAATATTCACGTTTTTGAGTGCACATGCATTTCTGCTGCAGATGCCTCTGGAAGTTTCATGCCGTTCGTACGCAATGTGGCAACACGAAAATGACCCCTTTTCCCATTCCGAGGGATTTCTGTGCGACCCTAACTAACAGCGCCCGTGAGCCACAAGAGAGACATCCCCGCCAATTTATAGCGTTTCACGGGGTCTATCCGTGAAAAATATAGACGTTTTTGAGTGCACATGCATTCCTGCTGCAAATGCCTCTGGAAGTTTCATGCCGTTCCTATGCAATGTGGCCACACAAAAATGACCCGTTTTCCCATTCCGAGGCATTTCTGTGCGACCCTAACAGCCCCGTGAGCCACAAGAGAGACATCCCCGCCAACTTCTAGCGTTTGACGGGGTCTATGCGTGAAAAATATTAAAATTTTTGAGTGCACGTGCCTTTCTGCTGCAAATGCCTCTGGAAGTTTCATGGCGTTCCTATGCAATGTGGCAACACGAAAATGACCCCTTTTCCCATTCCGAGGGAGTTCTGTGCCACCCTAACAGCCCCGTGAGCCACAAGAGACACATCCCCGCCAATTTCTAGCGTTTCACGGGGTCTATCCGTGAAACATATAGAAGTTTTTGAGTGCACATGCATTCCTGCTGCAAATGCCTCTGGAAGTTTCATGCGGTTCGTACGCAATGTGGCAACACGAAAATGACCCGTTTTCCCATTCCCAGGGATTTCTGTGCGACCCGAACTGCCCCGTGAGCCACAAGAGACACATCCCCGCCAATTTCTAGCGTTTCACGGGGTCTATCCGTGAAAAATATCAATTTTTTTTGACTGCACATGCATTTCTGCTGCAAA
>NW_027422739.1:690000-695000 GCF_048934315.1 Petromyzon marinus
AAACAAAACTTATGACTGACAAACTTAAGTTCTCAAGCCAGTTGGCACGAGGCCTGGCAAAACAACGTGCTATGGATGGCGCTCGGGTTGGCGATCCACCCATTACAGTTAGACCCACAGAAACCGATCTGTGCAACACTGAGGGTTCATGGGGATGCCGTCATATGAAACTCTTGTTTGTCTCGGTGTCAACCCAGACACAGAATGAAGATGCCCTCTGGGCATCTGATGTTGCTAAACCTATGGCGTCTAGGTCGGCGCTAAAAATGACTAGTATACCTTCCATGACCTTCCATAACTCGTCCTTGGAAAAGGAAGAGGAGATGAACTACGATTTTTATGAACAGATTAAAAGTCTAGTTGAGTCGGATGACTCTTCAGATGACTTTACAGAGGATGATGAGGATGTGAAGGAGTCCTTCCTCGACATATCGGCTGAGGAACCCGTGTTGGGAAAGTTTCCCATTGACACCAAGGGAACTATCACGGTTGTACTGCCTAGTCTGGAGTATATATGCGTTATCTGTAAACAACACATGGGCAAAGCATCCGAACTTGTTGCACATTTTAACATCAAACACAGAGACATTCCTCTGGTGTTTAAGTGCGCTAAATGTGACAAAACCAACTCAAACCACCGATCGATTGCCTGTCATGCCCCCAAATGTGGGGGAATAAAGTTAACTGAGGAAAGCTTACCAATGGTCTGTGAATGTTGCCAGGCACGCTTTGCGACTCTAAGTGGCCTTTCGCAGCACAAGAGGCATGCTCACCCAGTCACCCGTAATGAGGAAAGGATTAAAGATGGTATAAAGGGTACCTCGCAGAGAGGGGTACACCGTAGCTGCTGGTCTTTGAAGGAAGTAGAACAGCTGGCCCTTCTAGAGTTGCAGTTTCATGGGAAAAAGAATATCAATAAGATCATTGCTGAAGCACTTGGGACTAAGACCAACAAGCAAGTCTCTGACAAGAGACGGGACCTAAGTAAAAAGACAGGGGCCCCCATGTCAGACAGCTTACATTTTTCTTCTAGGCCTCTTGAGACATTGTCTCCCCCACCAAATGTAACAACGGGGACTTCATCCATACTCGCTCAAGCAGCTGAGCGGCTTACGAATGAGAATTCTGGGACCCTGGAAAAGCCTGCAATGGAGGCAATAAAGGCTTGGCTTAACGGCGAGGGCCAACATGATGCCCTCGTAGAAACTGCCACAGCATTGATGCTTTGTCCGATGAGATTGGTGAAAAACAAAGGCAAACGTTCAAAACCCGAGAACGACATTATTAAACCCAGGATATTACCCACACGATCTTGGATGAAGAAGAGAGCGGAAAAACGAGGAAGCTTCATGAAGCACCAGAAGCTCTTCTTTAAGAACCGCTCTCTTCTTGCGTCCTTAGTCCTGGATGGCACTGAACGTCATGAATGCCGAATCCCGAACGCAGATGTATATCGTTTTTACTGCGAAAAATGGGAGAAGGTGTTGCCATTCAATGGCCTGGGCCAATTTAAGTCATCAGGTGTTGCAAATAACGAATACTTTGAGCCCCTAATTTCGGTGGAGGAAGTTCAGACTGCCATACGGGCCATTAAACCAACGTCAGCAGCTGGGCCAGATGGCCTAACAAGGGCTGCAATCTGTGCTGCCGACCCCGAGGGTCGGACACTGACAGCCCTATTTAATGCATGGATGATTACAGGAATTATTCCCAAAGAGTTGAAAAAGAATAGGACGATTCTTATTCCTAAGGTTATGGACGATGAAAAGCTGAAAGAATTGGGGAACTGGAGACCAATAACGATTGGTTCAATGATTCTGAGATTATTTTCCAGAATAATGACTGCACGTCTTGCTCGTGCTTGTCCCTTAAACCCAAGGCAGCGTGGTTTTATAGCGGCATCTGGCTGCTCTGAAAATCTTAAGGTGCTACAGGACCTTATGAGACACGCTAAGAAATTGCACAGGCCGTTGGCTGTCATGTTCATCGACATAGCGAAAGCTTTTGACTCGGTTTCGCATGCTCATATTTTATGGGTGTTAAGGCATAAGAAAGTAGATGAACACGTGGTGGGCATCATCCAGAACGCCTACGATCGGTGTACGACCTCGTTCAAAAGCAATGGCGAGTCGACTCGAGAAATTAGCATACGTGTTGGTGTCAAACAGGGTGACCCCATGTCACCCCTGCTCTTCAATCTTGCCATGGACCCTTTGATATGCACCCTAGAGTCACACGGAGTTGGGTACTCCATTGATACCGACCACGTGACAGCTCTTGCGTTTGCTGATGATTTGGTGTTGGTGAGCGAATCTTGGGTTGGTATGGCCGCCAATCTAGCGATCTTGGAATCATTTTGTGGGCTATCGGGATTGGAGGTTCAGGCCAGAAAGTGCCAGGGCTTCATGATAAGCCCAACCAAAGATTCATATACGGTGAACAACTGCGACCCATGGACTATCAAAAATAAAGATGTCCATATGATCCAACCTGATGAATCAACGAAATACCTTGGTCTGAAAATTGGCCCTTGGACTGGCACTATACAGCCTGATCTACATTGTCAGCTAAAGACATGGATCTCGAAAATCGATGAGGCGCCTCTGAAGCCAACTCAGAAGGTTGAACTACTCAATGCCTATGCCCTACCCAGATTGTTATATCCTGCAGACCACTCGGACTGCAAGCAATCAACTCTCCGTGGGTTGGACCAAGAGATTAGAAAGGCGGTAAAAGGATGGCTCCACCTTCCCGCTTCAACTTGTGATGGACTGTTATATGCCAGAGCCCGAGACGGAGGCCTTGCCATCTTGAAACTGGAAAAAGCAATCCCTTCGGTTCAAGTTAGAAGGCTGCAACGTATAGCAAACTCGTCCGATGCTATCACCCGTAATATTGTGTACTCGCAGGGTATGGAGGAAGAATACCGTAATTTGTGGGTACGAGCAGGGGGTGACAGTGATGCAATCCCAACATTCGTTCTCAGGGACTCGGTGTCAAAAGAACCTGTATATCCGAGACCCTGCGATTGGAGGGAGCATGAATTTCAGAGATGGTGCGAAAAGCCGGTTCAAGGAAGGGGCATTGTAAACTTTGCGCATGATAGAATCAGTAATGCTTGGTTGAGGCCATGGTGCGGCTTTAAACAATGCTTCTTTATCGCAGCACTACAACTAAGGGCAAATATTTACCCAACAAGAGAAAGCTTGAACAGAGGCAGAGATGGGGCCTTACGTTCCTGCAGGAAATGCTCTGCCAGACTCGAGTCCCTTTCGCACATTCTCGGTCAATGTCCTGCAGTACAGAAAGCAAGAATTGCGCGACATAACAAGATCAGTAACATTCTGGCAGACGAAGCGGCTAGATTGGGCTGGTCTGTATACAAAGAGCCACGGTTCATATCCGAGACGGGAGAGATGAGAAAGCCTGACCTCGTGTTTGCAAAAGATGAGGAGGCGGTTGTGATCGATGTCACCGTCCGTTTTGAGCTTTCAAAGAATACCTTGTCAGATGCTGCCTCGCACAAAGTTTCGTACTATACCCCTCTTGGTGATCAAGTCAAAGTGCTGACGAAGGCTAGCAAGGTCACATTCTTTGGATTCCCGGTTGGGGCAAGAGGAAAGTGGCCCCTTGAGAATAACGAGGTACTTACCTCCCTGGGCCTGACCAAACCCAGAACGACATCACTGGCCAAGATGATTTCCCGCAGAACGCTGCTTTTCTCTCTTGATATTCTGAGAATGTTCTGTGGAAATTATGCGGTCTATGAACAGTCATAGACAACCTCCGAAACAAATAATAGTTTTGTTTTAAGATGTCATTTGTTTTAGATTGATTTTGTTATTTTCGAAGGTGAAGTCGGTTTTTATTTCATTTTACTATTTTCCACAATTTAGATTGTTATTTTCCTAGACGAAGTCTTGGTTCTTTTTTTATTGTTAGTTTTTTTTTTAACACGTCGTATTTGTTACTTTAGAGCTTAGAGGGGACTTTATTTTCGCCTTACTATTTTCTGCCTACAAAGAAGATTAAAAATAAGCTTTTTTCAAGATGGTTTTGTTATTTTCCAAGGTGAAGTCTTGGTATTCTTATTTTACTATTTTCCATAAAGAAGACCTTTCTTTTAGATTTTGTTATTTTCCAAGACGAAGACTTGGTATTTTTATTATATTGCTATTTTTTTACACGAAGCTTATTCAAGAGCACTTATATAGATTAATCTTTGTTATTTTAATTCTTTATTTTTGGACTACATCAGTTAGAGAGTCCTGTAACTTACTATTTTCTGCCTACAAAGAAGATTACAAATAAGCTTTATTTAAGATGTTTTAGATTAGATTTTGTTATTTTCCAAGGTGAAGTCTTGGTTTTTTTTATTTTGCTATTTTCCAGCTTTATTTAAGATGTTTTAGATTAGATTTTATTATTTTCCAAGGTGAAGTCTTGGTTTTTTTATTTTACTATTTTCCACAAAGAAGACTTTTCTTTTCTTTTAGATTTTGTTATTTTCCAAGACGAAGACTTGGTTTTTTTATATTGCTATTTTTTTTTTACACTGCTTTATTCAAGAGCGCTTATATAGATTAGACTTTGTTATTTTAATTCTTTATTTTTGGAATACATCAGTTCGAGAGTCCTGTAACGTACTATTTTCTGCCTACAAAGAAGACTACAGACAAGCTTTATTTAAGATGTTTTAGATTAGATTTTGTTATTTTCCAAGGTGAAGACTTGGTTTTTTTTATTTTACTATTTTCCACAAAGAAGATTTTTCTTTTAGATTTTGTTATTTTCCAAGACGAAGACTTGGTATTTTTTTTATTGCTAGTTTTTTTTATATGTTACTTCAGAGCATAGAGAGGACTTTATTTTTACCTTACTATTTTCTGCCTTCAAAGAAGATTAAAAATAAGCTTCATTCAAGATTACTTATATAGATTAGACTTTGTTATTTTAATTCTTTATTTTTTGGAGTACATCAGTTCGAGAATCCGGTAACT
>NW_027422739.1:722500-725000 GCF_048934315.1 Petromyzon marinus
CTTCTTTAAGAACCGCTCTCTTCTTGCGTCCTTAGTCCTGGATGGCACTGAACGTCATGAATGCCGAATCCCGAACGCAGATGTATATCGTTTTTACTGCGAAAAATGGGAGAAGGTGTTGCCATTCAATGGCCTGGGCCAATTTAAGTCATCAGGTGTTGCAAATAACGAATACTTTGAGCCCCTAATTTCGGTGGAGGAAGTTCAGACTGCCATACGGGCCATTAAACCAACGTCAGCAGCTGGGCCAGATGGCCTAACAAGGGCTGCAATCTGTGCTGCCGACCCCGAGGGTCGGACACTGACAGCCCTATTTAATGCATGGATGATTACAGGAATTATTCTCAAAGAGTTGAAAAAGAATAGGACGATTCTTATTCCTAAGGTTATGGACGATGAAAAGCTGAAAGAATTGGGGAACTGGAGACCAATAACGATTGGTTCAATGATTCTGAGATTATTTTCCAGAATAATGACTGCACGTCTTGCTCGTGCTTGTCCCTTAAACCCAAGGCAGCGTGGATTTATAGCGGCATCTGGCTGCTCTGAAAATCTTAAGGTGCTACAGGACCTTATGAGACATGCTAAGAAATTGCACAGGCCGTTGGCTGTCATGTTCATCGACATAGCGAAAGCTTTTGACTCGGTTTCGCATGCTCATATTTTATGGGTGTTAAGGCACAAGAAAGTAGATGAACACGTGGTGGGCATCATCCAGAACGCCTACGATCGGTGTACGACCTCGTTCAAAAGCAATGGCGAGTCGACTCGAGAAATTAGCATACGTGTTGGTGTCAAACAGGGTGACCCCATGTCACCCCTGCTCTTCAATCTTGCCATGGACCCTTTGAAATGCACCCTAGAGTCACACGGAGTTGGGTACTCCATTGATACCGACCACGTGACAGCTCTTGCGTTTGCTGATGATTTGGTGTTGGTGAGCGAATCTTGGGTTGGTATGGCCGCCAATCTAGCGATCTTGGAATCATTTTGTGGGCTATCGGGATTGGAGGTTCAGGCCAGAAAGTGCCAGGGCTTCATGATAAGCCCAACCAAAGATTCATATACGGTGAACAACTGCGACCCATGGAATATCAAAAATAAAGATGTCCATATGATCCAACCTGATGAATCAACGAAATACCTTGGTCTGAAAATTGGCCCTTGGACTGGCACTATACAGCCTGATCTACATTGTCAGCTAAAGACATGGATCTCGAAAATCGATGAGGCACCTCTGAAGCCAACTCAGAAGGTTGAACTACTCAATGCCTATGCCCTACCCAGATTGTTATATCCTGCAGACCACTCGGACTGCAAGCAATCAACTCTCCGTGGGTTGGACCAAGAGATTAGAAAGGCGGTAAAAGGATGGCTCCACCTTCCCGCTTCAACTTGTGATGGACTGTTATATGCCAGAGCCCGAGACGGAGGCCTTGCCATCTTGAAACTGGAAAAAACAATCCCTTCGGTTCAAGTTAGAAGGCTGCAACGTATAGCAAACTCGTCCGATGCTATCACCCGTAATATTGTGTCCTCGCAGGGTATGGAGGAAGAATACCGTAATTTGTGGGTACGAGCAGGGGGTGACAGTTATGCAATCCCAACATTCGTTCTCAGGGACTCGGTGTCAAAAGAACCTGTATATCCGAGACCCTGCGATTGGAGGGAGCATGAATTTCAGAGATGGTGTGAAAAGCCGGTTCAAGGAAGGGGCATTGTAAACTTTGCGCATGATAGAATCAGTAATGCTTGGTTGAGGCCATGGTGCGGCTTTAAACAATGCTTCTTTATCGCAGCACTACAACTAAGGGCAAATGTTTACCCAACAAGAGAAAGCTTGAACAGAGGCAGAGATGGGGCCTTACGTTCCTGCAGGAAATGCTCTGCCAGACTCGAGTCCCTTTCGCACATTCTCGGTCAATGTCCTGCAGTACACAAAGCAAGAATTGCGCGACATAACAAGATCAGTAACATTCTGGCAGACGAAGCGGCTAGATTGGGCTGGTCTGTATACAAAGAGCCACGGTTCATATCCGAGACGGGAGAGATGAGAAAGCCTGACCTCGTGTTTGCAAAAGATGAGGAGGCGGTTGTGATCGATGTCACCGTCCGTTTTGAGCTTTCAAAGAATACCTTGTCAGATGCTGCCTCGCACAAAGTTTCGTACTATACCCCTCTTGGTGATCAAGTCAAAGTGCTGACGAAGGCTAGCAAGGTCACATTCTTTGGATTCCCGGTTGGGGCAAGAGGAAAGTGGCCCCTTGAGAATAACGAGGTACTTACCTCCCTGGGCCTGACCAAACCCAGAACGACATCACTGGCCAAGATGATTTCCTGCAGAACGCTGCTTTTCTCTCTTGATATTCTGAGAATGTTCTGTGGAAATTATGCGGTCTATGAACAGTCATAGACAACCTCCGAAACAAATAATAGTTGTGTTTTAAGATGTCATTTGTTTTAGATTGATTTTGTTATTTTCGAAGGTGAAGTCGGTTTT
>NW_027422739.1:730000-732500 GCF_048934315.1 Petromyzon marinus
GAAAGTACATCCTCTGTTGAGCTCTCTTGGCGAGGGAGCTGATGTTCAGTTCCCACTTGAGGTCCCGGCAGAGAATAGTGCCCAGGAAGCGGAAGGACTCCACAATTTTGACTGCGGAGTCTAACAGGGTGATGGCGGTGAGTGGGGCTGTATTCTTCCTGAAGTCCACAACCATTTCAACTGTCCTTAGAGCATTTAGCTCTAAGTTGTTCTGGCTACACCAGGTCACCAGGTTGTCAGCTTCCCACCTATAGTCAGACTCATCCCCACCAGAGATCAGCCCAATGAGGGTGGTGTCGTCCGACAAACTTCAAGAGTTTGACGGACAGATGATTGGAGGCGCAGCTGTTGGTATACAGGGAGAAGAGCAGTGGGCAAAGGACGCAGCCCTGAGGAGTTCCCGTGCTGATGGACCTGGAGTCAGAGACTTCTGTTCCCGGCTTAACGCACTGCTTCCTGTCAGAGAGGAAGTCTGTGATCCACCTGCAGGTGGAGTAGGGCACGTTCAGCTGGAAGAGCTTGTCCTGAAGCAGGGCAGGGATGATGGTGTTGAAGGCAGAGCTGAAGTCCACAAACAGGATCCTGGCGTAGGATGCTGGGGCGTCCACATGCTGTAGGGTGAAGTGGAGGGCCATGTTAACTGCGTCGTCCACAGACCTGTTGGCTCTGTAGGCAAACTGAAGGGGGTCCAGGAGAGGGTCTGTGATGGCTTTGAGGTGTGCCAGGAGCAGGCGCTCAAAAGACTTCATTACCACAGATGTAAGGGCGACCGGTCTGTAATCATTTAGTCCTGTTGGCCTTAGCTTTTTGGGCACAGCGATGATGGTGGAGGACTTGAGACAGGCTGGTACATGGCATGTCTCCAGGGAGGTGTTAAAGATGTTGGTGAACACCGGAGACAGCTGGTCAGCGCAGTGCCTGAGGGTGGCTGGAGAGACAGAGTCCGGCCCGGCTGCTTTGCGTGGATTCTGCCTCTTGAAAAGCCCATTAACTTCTCCCTCCTGAAAGGAGAGAGTCGTTTCTGTAGTATGGGTGGGGGATGGGGCCTCTTGGGTGGGAAGGGGTGGTTCAGGACAGTCCAATTGTCTTTCAAATCTACGGTAGAACTCGTTCAGGTCGTTGGCTAGGCGGGAGTCGTTAGTGGTGTGGGGCGCTCTGGGTTTGTAGTTGGTGATGTGCCTGAGCCCTTTGGCAGACAGAAGCAGCGTCGTTAGTAGAGAACTGGTGTTTTAGTGTCTCTGAGTACAGTCGTTTAGCCTTTTGAGCTTTGCTGAGAACCAGGGCTTGTTGTTGTTAAAGTTCACCCTGGTACGTGTTGGGATACAGCAGTCCTCACAGAAGCTGATGTACACAGCCTCTGTGAGTTCATCCAGACTATTGGTAGCAGTCGTGAACATATCCCAGTCAGTACAGTCTAAGCACGCCCGCAAATCTTCCACAGCCTCACTGGTCCACTGTTTAGATGTCCTCACAGCAGGTTTACAGAGTTTTAGTTGCTGCCTGTATGCACGAATCAGGTGGACCAAGGGAGTTCTGTGCGAGCCGAACAGCCCCGTGACCCACAAGAGAAACATCCCCGCCAAATTTGAGCGTTTGACGGGGTCTATCCGTGAAAAAATATTCACGTTTTTGAGTGCACATGCATTTCTGCTGCAAATGCCTCTGGAAGTTTCATGCCGTTCGTATGCCAATTGTGGCAACACGAAAATGACCCGTTTTCCCATTCCGAGGGATTTCTGTGCGACCCTAACAGCCCCGTGAGCCACAAGAGACACATCCCCGCCAATTTCTAGCGTTTCACGGGGTCTATCCGTGAAAAATATAGACGTTTTTGAGTGCACATGCATTTCTGCTGCAGATGCCTCTGGAAGTTTCATGCCGTTCGTACGCAATGTGGCAACACGAAAATGACCCCTTTTCCCATTCCGAGGGATTTCTGTGTGACCCTAACTAACAGCGCCCGTGAGCCACAAGAGAGACATCCCCGCCAATTTATAGCGTTTCACGGGGTCTATCCGTGAAAAATATAGACGTTTTTGAGTGCACATGCATTCCTGCTGCAAATGCCTCTGGAAGTTTCATGCCGTTCCTATGCAATGTGGCCACACAAAAATGACCCGTTTTCCCATTCCGAGGCATTTCTGTGCGACCCTAACAGCCCCGTGAGCCACAAGAGAGACATCCCCGCCAACTTCTAGCGTTTGACGGGGTCTATGCGTGAAAAATATTAAAATTTTTGAGTGCACGTGCCTTTCTGCTGCAAATGCCTCTGGAAGTTTCATGGCGTTCCTATGCAATGTGGCAACACGAAAATGACCCCTTTTCCCATTCCGAGGGAGTTCTGTGCCACCCTAACAGCCCCGTGAGCCACAAGAGACACATCCCCGCCAATTTCTAGCGTTTCACGGGGTCTATCCGTGAAACATATAGAAGTTTTTGAGTGCACATGCATTCCTGCTGCAAATGCCTCTGGAAGTTTCATGCGGTTCGTACGCAATGT
>NW_027422739.1:777500-782500 GCF_048934315.1 Petromyzon marinus
TCGTGAGACAGGTTAGTTTTACCCTACTGATGCTGTGTCGTCGCAATAGTAATCCTGCTCAGTACGAGAGGAACCGCAGGTTCAGACATTTGGCGCGTGTGCTTGGCTGAGGAGCCAACGGTGCGACGCTACCATCTGAGGGATTATGACTGAACGCCTCTAAGTCCGAATCCCCCCTAGACGCGACGATACTGTTGCGCCCGGATCTTCGGTTGGCCTCTCATAGCCGGGTGGATTTCTGCCCGGTGCGGAATGCCGCAAGACCCTGGATCGAGGTGCTGCCGCAAGCGTTCGGTGGCCCTCTCCTCAGTCGCTCGACAGCACGTTCGCGGGGAAGCTGGGTGCCAAATCATTCGTAAACGACCTGGTTCTGGCTCGGGGTTTCGTAAGTAGCAGAGCAGCTTCCTCGCTGCGATCTACTGAAAGTCAGCCCTCGAGACAAGGCTTTGTCCTGGCGCCACCCATGGGCACCGCGGCTCCTAAAAGGACCCATACGCACTCATGTGACAATTATTCTTTGTCCTAAAAGAGCACGCCGACATCCCCGCGGGATACTGGAGGTCTCGGCGGACTTTGCTCGGTCGGAAAAAAACGGTTAGGGGAGCCGCCTGGCCGTGCTCTTTTTTTCTCACCTGCAAATTCCTACGTCGGGGCTAGCAACGCGAAAATGACCCGTTTTCCCATTCAGAATCAGAATCAGAAAGGGTTTTATTCGCCGTGAAAGTTCACACCGACACGGAATTTACTTTGGCAGGATCGTGCATACATTCAACATATAGGAATCTAAAATCTTACATACGTTTTAAACAAGTCTTATACTCTAATAATAATGATAATATTAATAATGAGGCTTAAAAGTCTAACTAACACCAAGGGGCTGAAGTATATGAAATTGAATAAATATCGAATAGAAAATAGCTTTAAGATATAATTTAAAAATAAAAAATGCAAATAGGTTAACGTAGTTAATATCGGCAAGGTGTCATTATTATGTAGATAAAATGTTAAAATCAGTGTAACAGGGCAGCAGCAGATGGGAAGAAACTGTCTTCATGGCGTGAGGTTTTGGTCCTGATGGACCGAAGTCTTCTGCCGGAGGGGAGTAGCTGAAACAGAGAGTGTCCAGGGTGCGAGGAATCGGCCACAACCTTCCTCGCTCGCCTCATGCTCCTTGTCGTGTGCAGGTCCTCGAGGGTTGGTAGATTGCAGGCAATTACCTTCTCAGTAGTGTGCATGATACGCTGCAGTCTGCTCTTGTCCTTGGCAGTGGCAGCAGCGTACCAGACGGTTATGGAGGAGGTGAGGATGGATTCAATGATCGCTGTATAGAATTGCACCATCATTGTCTTTGGCAGGTTGCATTTCTTCAGCTGCCGTCGAAAGTACATCCTCTGTTGAGCTCTCTTGGCGAGGGAGCTGATGTTCAGTTCCCACTTGAGGTCCCGGCAGAGAATAGTGCCCAGGAAGCGGAAGGACTCCACAATTTTGACTGCGGAGTCTAACAGGGTGATGGCGGTGAGTGGGGCTGTATTCTTCCTGAAGTCCACAACCATCTCAACTGTCCTTAGAGCATTTAGCTCTAAGTTGTTCTGGCTACACCAGGTCACCAGGTTGTCAGCTTCCCACCTATAGTCAGACTCATCCCCACCAGAGATCAGCCCAATGAGGGTGGTGTCGTCCGACAAACTTCAAGAGTTTGACGGACAGATGATTGGAGGCGCAGCTGTTGGTATACAGGGAGAAGAGCAGTGGGCAAAGGACGCAGCCCTGAGGAGTTCCCGTGCTGATGGACCTGGAGTCAGAGACTTCTGTTCCCGGCTTAACGCACTGCTTCCTGTCAGAGAGGAAGTCTGTGATCCACCTGCAGGTGGAGTAGGGCACGTTCAGCTGGAAGAGCTTGTCCTGAAGCAGGGCAGGGATGATGGTGTTGAAGGCAGAGCTGAAGTCCACAAACAGGATCCTGGCGTAGGATGCTGGGGCGTCCACATGCTGTAGGGTGAAGTGGAGGGCCATGTTAACTGCGTCATCCACAGACCTGTTGGCTCTGTAGGCAAACTGAAGGGGGTCCAGGAGAGGGTCTGTGATGGCTTTGAGGTGTGCCAGGAGCAGGCGCTCAAAAGACTTCATTACCACAGATGTAAGGGCGACCGGTCTGTAATCATTTAGTCCTGTTGGCCTTAGCTTTTTGGGCACAGCGATGATGGTGGAGGACTTGAGACAGGCTGGTACATGGCATGTCTCCAGGGAGGTGTTAAAGATGTTGGTGAACACCGGAGACAGCTGGTCAGCGCAGTGCCTGAGGGTGGCTGGAGAGACAGAGTCCGGCCCGGCTGCTTTGCGTGGATTCTGCCTCTTGAAAAGCCCATTAACTTCTCCCTCCTGAAAGGAGAGAGTCGTTTCTGTAGTATGGGTGGGGGATGGGGCCTCTTGGGTGGGAAGGGGTGGTTCAGGACAGTCCAATTGTCTTTCAAATCTATGGTAGAACTCGTTCAGGTCGTTGGCTAGGCGGGAGTCTTTAGTGGTGTGGGGCGCTCTGGGTTTGTAGTTGGTGATGTGCCTGAGCCCTTTGGCAGACAGAAGCAGCGTCGTTAGTAGAGAACTGGTGTTTTAGTGTCTCTGAGTACAGTCGTTTAGCCTCTCTCACCGCTTTGCTAAACCTGTTCTTCGACTCCTTGAATCTGTCTCTATCCCCACTCCTAAACGCTTCCTCCTTCTCCAACCTCAACCTTTTGAGCTTTGCTGAGAACCAGGGCTTGTTGTTGTTAAAGTTCACCCTGGTACGTGTTGGGATACAGCAGTCCTCACAGAAGCTGATGTACACAGCCTCTGTGAGTTCATCCAGACTATTGGTAGCAGTCGTGAACATATCCCAGTCAGTACAGTCTAAGCACGCCCGCAAATCTTCCACAGCCTCACTGGTCCACTGTTTAGATGTCCTCACAGCAGGTTTACAGAGTTTTAGTTGCTGCCTGTATGCACGAATCAGGTGGACCAAGGGAGTTCTGTGCGAGCCGAACAGCCCCGTGACCCACAAGAGAAACATCCCCGCCAAATTCGAGCGTTTGACGGGGTCTATCCGTGAAAAAATATTCACGTTTTTGAGTGCACATGCATTTCTGCTGCAAATGCCTCTGGAAGTTTCATGCCGTTCGTATGCCAATTGTGGCAACACGAAAATGACCCGTTTTCCCATTCCGAGGGATTTCTGTGCGACCCTAACAGCCCCGTGAGCCACAAGAGACACATCCCCGCCAATTTCTAGCGTTTCACGGGGTCTATCCGTGAAAAATATAGACGTTTTTGAGTGCACATGCATTTCTGCTGCAGATGCCTCTGGAAGTTTCATGCCGTTCGTACGCAATGTGGCAACACGAAAATGACCGCTTTTCCCATTCCGAGGGATTTCTGTGCGACCCTAACTAACAGCGCCCGTGAGCCACAAGAGAGACATCCCCGCCAATTTATAGCGTTTCACGGGGTCTATCCGTGAAAAATATAGACGTTTTTGAGTGCACATGCATTCCTGCTGCAAATGCCTCTGGAAGTTTCATGCCGTTCCTATGCAATGTGGCCACACAAAAATGACCCGTTTTCCCATTCCGAGGGAGTTCTGTGCCACCCTAACAGCCCCGTGAGCCACAAGAGACACATCCCCGCCAATTTCTAGCGTTTCACGGGGTCTATCCGTGAAACATATAGAAGTTTTTGAGTGCACATGCATTCCTGCTGCAAATGCCTCTGGAAGTTTCATGGCGTTCCTATGCAATGTGGCAACACGAAAATGACCCCTTTTCCCATTCCGAGGGAGTTCTGTGCCACCCTAACAGCCCCGTGAGCCACAAGAGACACATCCCCGCCAATTTCTAGCGTTTCACGGGGTCTATCCGTGAAACATATAGAAGTTTTTGAGTGCACATGCATTCCTGCTGCAAATGCCTCTGGAAGTTTCATGCGGTTCGTACGCAATGTGGCAACACGAAAATGACCCGTTTTCCCATTCCCAGGGATTTCTGTGCGACCCGAACAGCCCCGTGAGCCACAAGAGACACATCCCCGCCAATTTCTAGCGTTTCACGGGGTCTATCCGTGAAAAATATCAATTTTTTTTGACTGCACATGCATTTCTGCTGCAAATGCCTCTGGAAGTTGCATGCGGTTCGCATGCAATGTGGCGACACGAAAATGACCCGTTTTCCCATTCCGAGGGATTTCTGTGCCACCCTAACAGCCCCGTGAGCCACAAGAGAGACATCCCCGCCAATTTCTAGCGTATCACGGGGTCTATCCGTGAGAAATATTCACTTTTTTGAGTGCACATGCATTCCTGCTGCAAATGCCTCTGGAAGTTTCATGCGGTTCGTATGCAATGTGGCGACACGAAAATGACCCGTTTTCCCATTCCGAGGGATATCTGTGCCACCCTAACAGCCCCGTGAGCCACAAGAGAGACATCCCCGCCCACTTCTAGCGTTTC
Source organism: Petromyzon marinus (assembly GCF_048934315.1). Lineage (NCBI taxonomy): Eukaryota > Metazoa > Chordata > Hyperoartia > Petromyzontiformes > Petromyzontidae > Petromyzon > Petromyzon marinus. The sequence goes on from NW_027422739.1 coordinate 781,975, forward strand.
ACGGGGTCTCTCCGTGAAAAATATCACATTTTTTGAGTGCACATGCATTCCTGCTGCAAATGCCTCTGGAAGTTTCATGCGGTTCGCATGCAATGTGGCGACACGAAAATGACCCGTTTTTTCCCATTCCGAGGGATTTCTGTGCCACCCTAACAGCCCCGTGAGCCACAAGAGACATATCCCCGCCAATTTCTAGCGTTTCACGGGGTCTATCCGTGAAAAATATTCAATTTTTTGACTGCACATGCATTTCTGCTGCAAATGCCTCTGGAAGTTTCATGCGGTTCGCATGCAATGTGGCGACACGAAAATGACCCGTTTTCCCATTCCGAGGGATTTCTGTGCCACCCTAACAGCCCCGTGAGCAACAAGAGAGACATCGCCGCCAATTTCTAGCGTTTCACGGGGTCTATCCGTGAAAAATATTCACTTTTTTGACTGCACATGCATTCCTGCTGCAAATGCCTCTGGAAGTTTCATGCCGTTCGCATGCAATGTGGCAACACGAAAATGACCCGTTTTCCCA
>NW_027422739.1:792500-795000 GCF_048934315.1 Petromyzon marinus
ACCACAGATGTAAGGGCGACCGGTCTGTAATCATTTAGTCCTGTTGGCCTTAGCTTTTTGGGCACAGCGATGATGGTGGAGGACTTGAGACAGGCTGGTACATGGCATGTCTCCAGGGAGGTGTTAAAGATGTTGGTGAACACCGGAGACAGCTGGTCAGCGCAGTGCCTGAGGGTGGCTGGAGAGACAGAGTCCGGCCCGGCTGCTTTGCGTGGATTCTGCCTCTTGAAAAGCCCATTAACTTCTCCCTCCTGAAAGGAGAGAGTCGTTTCTGTAGTATGGGTGGGGGATGGGGCCTCTTGGGTGGGAAGGGGTGGTTCAGGACAGTCCAATTGTCTTTCAAATCTACGGTAGAACTCGTTCAGGTCGTTGGCTAGGCGGGAGTCGTTAGTGGTGTGGGGCGCTCTGGGTTTGTAGTTGGTGATGTGCCTGAGCCCTTTGGCAGACAGAAGCAGCGTCGTTAGTAGAGAACTGGTGTTTTAGTGTCTCTGAGTACAGTCGTTTAGCCTCTCTCACCGCTTTGCTAAACCTGTTCTTCGACTCCTTGAATCTGTCTCTATCCCCACTCCTAAACGCTTCCTCCTTCTCCAACCTCAACCTTTTGAGCTTTGCTGAGAACCAGGGCTTGTTGTTGTTAAAGTTCACCCTGGTACGTGTTGGGATACAGCAGTCCTCACAGAAGCTGATGTACACAGCCTCTGTGAGTTCATCCAGACTATTGGTAGCAGTCGTGAACATATCCCAGTCAGTACAGTCTAAGCACGCCCGCAAATCTTCCACAGCCTCACTGGTCCACTGTTTAGATGTCCTCACAGCAGGTTTACAGAGTTTTAGTTGCTGCCTGTATGCACGAATCAGGTGGACCAAGGGAGTTCTGTGCGAGCCGAACAGCCCCGTGACCCACAAGAGAAACATCCCCGCCAAATTCGAGCGTTTGACGGGGTCTATCCGTGAAAAAATATTCACGTTTTTGAGTGCACATGCATTTCTGCTGCAAATGCCTCTGGAAGTTTCATGCCGTTCGTATGCCAATTGTGGCAACACGAAAATGACCCGTTTTCCCATTCCGAGGGATTTCTGTGCGACCCTAACAGCCCCGTGAGCCACAAGAGACACATCCCCGCCAATTTCTAGCGTTTCACGGGGTCTATCCGTGAAAAATATAGACGTTTTTGAGTGCACATGCATTTCTGCTGCAGATGCCTCTGGAAGTTTCATGCCGTTCGTACGCAATGTGGCAACACGAAAATGACCCCTTTTCCCATTCCGAGGGATTTCTGTGCGACCCTAACTAACAGCGCCCGTGAGCCACAAGAGAGACATCCCCGCCAATTTATAGCGTTTCACGGGGTCTATCCGTGAAAAATATAGACGTTTTTGAGTGCACATGCATTCCTGCTGCAAATGCCTCTGGAAGTTTCATGCCGTTCCTATGCAATGTGGCCACACAAAAATGACCCGTTTTCCCATTCCGAGGCATTTCTGTGCGACCCTAACAGCCCCGTGAGCCACAAGAGAGACATCCCCGCCAACTTCTAGCGTTTGACGGGGTCTATGCGTGAAAAATATTAAAATTTTTGAGTGCACGTGCCTTTCTGCTGCAAATGCCTCTGGAAGTTTCATGGCGTTCCTATGCAATGTGGCAACACGAAAATGACCCCTTTTCCCATTCCGAGGGAGTTCTGTGCCACCCTAACAGCCCCGTGAGCCACAAGAGACACATCCCCGCCAATTTCTAGCGTTTCACGGGGTCTATCCGTGAAACATATAGAAGTTTTTGAGTGCACATGCATTCCTGCTGCAAATGCATCTGGAAGTTTCATGCGGTTCGTACGCAATGTGGCAACACGAAAATGACCCGTTTTCCCATTCCCAGGGATTTCTGTGCGACCCGAACAGCCCCGTGAGCCACAAGAGACACATCCCCGCCAATTTCTAGCGTTTCACGGGGTCTATCCGTGAAAAATATCAATTTTTTTTGACTGCACATGCATTTCTGCTGCAAATGCCTCTGGAAGTTGCATGCGGTTCGCATGCAATGTGGCGACACGAAAATGACCCGTTTTCCCATTCCGAGGGATTTCTGTGCCACCCTAACAGCCCCGTGAGCCACAAGAGAGACATCCCCGCCAATTTCTAGCGTATCACGGGGTCTATCCGTGAGAAATATTCACTTTTTTGAGTGCACATGCATTCCTGCTGCAAATGCCTCTGGAAGTTTCATGCGGTTCGTATGCAATGTGGCGACACGAAAATGACCCGTTTTCCCATTCCGAGGGATTTCTGTGCCACCCTAACAGCCCCGTGAGCCACAAGAGAGACATCCCCGCCCACTTCTAGCGTTTCACGGGGTCTCTCCGTGAAAAATATCACATTTTTTGAGTGCACATGCATTCCTGCTGCAAATGCCTCTGGAAGTTTCATGCGGTTCGCATGCAATGTGGCGACACGAAAATGACCCGTTTTTTCCCATTCCGAGGGATTTCTGTGCCACCCTAAC
>NW_027422739.1:805000-807500 GCF_048934315.1 Petromyzon marinus
GAGGCGCAGCTGTTGGTATACAGGGAGAAGAGCAGTGGGCAAAGGACGCAGCCCTGAGGAGTTCCCGTGCTGATGGACCTGGAGTCAGAGACTTCTGTTCCCGGCTTAACGCACTGCTTCCTGTCAGAGAGGAAGTCTGTGATCCACCTGCAGGTGGAGTAGGGCACGTTCAGCTGGAAGAGCTTGTCCTGAAGCAGGGCAGGGATGATGGTGTTGAAGGCAGAGCTGAAGTCCACAAACAGGATCCTGGCGTAGGATGCTGGGGCGTCCACATGCTGTAGGGTGAAGTGGAGGGCCATGTTAACTGCGTCGTCCACAGACCTGTTGGCTCTGTAGGCAAACTGAAGGGGGTCCAGGAGAGGGTCTGTGATGGCTTTGAGGTGTGCCAGGAGCAGGCGCTCAAAAGACTTCATTACCACAGATGTAAGGGCGACCGGTCTGTAATCATTTAGTCCTGTTGGCCTTAGCTTTTTGGGCACAGCGATGATGGTGGAGGACTTGAGACAGGCTGGTACATGGCATGTCTCCAGGGAGGTGTTAAAGATGTTGGTGAACACCGGAGACAGCTGGTCAGCGCAGTGCCTGAGGGTGGCTGGAGAGACAGAGTCCGGCCCGGCTGCTTTGCGTGGATTCTGCCTCTTGAAAAGCCCATTAACTTCTCCCTCCTGAAAGGAGAGAGTCGTTTCTGTAGTATGGGTGGGGGATGGGGCCTCTTGGGTGGGAAGGGGTGGTTCAGGACAGTCCAATTGTCTTTCAAATCTACGGTAGAACTCGTTCAGGTCGTTGGCTAGGCGGGAGTCGTTAGTGGTGTGGGGCGCTCTGGGTTTGTAGTTGGTGATGTGCCTGAGCCCTTTGGCAGACAGAAGCAGCGTCGTTAGTAGAGAACTGGTGTTTTAGTGTCTCTGAGTACAGTCGTTTAGCCTCTCTCACCGCTTTGCTAAACCTGTTCTTCGACTCCTTGAATCTGTCTCTATCCCCACTCCTAAACGCTTCCTCCTTCTCCAACCTCAACCTTTTGAGCTTTGCTGAGAACCAGGGCTTGTTGTTGTTAAAGTTCACCCTGGTACGTGTTGGGATACAGCAGTCCTCACAGAAGCTGATGTACACAGCCTCTGTGAGTTCATCCAGACTATTGGTAGCAGTCGTGAACATATCCCAGTCAGTACAGTCTAAGCACGCCCGCAAATCTTCCACAGCCTCACTGGTCCACTGTTTAGATGTCCTCACAGCAGGTTTACAGAGTTTTAGTTGCTGCCTGTATGCACGAATCAGGTGGACCAAGGGAGTTCTGTGCGAGCCGAACAGCCCCGTGACCCACAAGAGAAACATCCCCGCCAAATTCGAGCGTTTGACGGGGTCTATCCGTGAAAAAATATTCACGTTTTTGAGTGCACATGCATTTCTGCTGCAAATGCCTCTGGAAGTTTCATGCCGTTCGTATGCCAATTGTGGCAACACGAAAATGACCCGTTTTCCCATTCCGAGGGATTTCTGTGCGACCCTAACAGCCCCGTGAGCCACAAGAGACACATCCCCGCCAATTTCTAGCGTTTCACGGGGTCTATCCGTGAAAAATATAGACGTTTTTGAGTGCACATGCATTTCTGCTGCAGATGCCTCTGGAAGTTTCATGCCGTTCGTACGCAATGTGGCAACACGAAAATGACCCCTTTTCCCATTCCGAGGAATTTCTGTGCGACCCTAACTAACAGCGCCCGTGAGCCACAAGAGAGACATCCCCGCCAATTTATAGCGTTTCACGGGGTCTATCCGTGAAAAATATAGACGTTTTTGAGTGCACATGCATTCCTGCTGCAAATGCCTCTGGAAGTTTCATGCCGTTCCTATGCAATGTGGCCACACAAAAATGACCCGTTTTCCCATTCCGAGGCATTTCTGTGCGACCCTAACAGCCCCGTGAGCCACAAGAGAGACATCCCCGCCAACTTCTAGCGTTTGACGGGGTCTATGCGTGAAAAATATTAAAATTTTTGAGTGCACGTGCCTTTCTGCTGCAAATGCCTCTGGAAGTTTCATGGCGTTCCTATGCAATGTGGCAACACGAAAATGACCCCTTTTCCCATTCCGAGGGAGTTCTGTGCCACCCTAACAGCCCCGTGAGCCACAAGAGACACATCCCCGCCAATTTCTAGCGTTTCACGGGGTCTATCCGTGAAACATATAGAAGTTTTTGAGTGCACATGCATTCCTGCTGCAAATGCCTCTGGAAGTTTCATGCGGTTCGTACGCAATGTGGCAACACGAAAATGACCCGTTTTCCCATTCCCAGGGATTTCTGTGCGACCCGAACAGCCCCGTGAGCCACAAGAGACACATCCCCGCCAATTTCTAGCGTTTCACGGGGTCTATCCGTGAAAAATATCAATTTTTTTTGACTGCACATGCATTTCTGCTGCAAATGCCTCTGGAAGTTGCATGCGGTTCGCATGCAATGTGGCGACACGAAAATGACCCGTTTTCCCATTCCGAGGGATTTCTG
>NW_027422739.1:815000-817500 GCF_048934315.1 Petromyzon marinus
CTTGAGACAGGCTGGTACATGGCATGTCTCCAGGGAGGTGTTAAAGATGTTGGTGAACACCGGAGACAGCTGGTCAGCGCAGTGCCTGAGGGTGGCTGGAGAGACAGAGTCCGGCCCGGCTGCTTTGCGTGGATTCTGCCTCTTGAAAAGCCCATTAACTTCTCCCTCCTGAAAGGAGAGAGTCGTTTCTGTAGTATGGGTGGGGGATGGGGCCTCTTGGGTGGGAAGGGGTGGTTCAGGACAGTCCAATTGTCTTTCAAATCTACGGTAGAACTCGTTCAGGTCGTTGGCTAGGCGGGAGTCGTTAGTGGTGTGGGGCGCTCTGGGTTTGTAGTTGGTGATGTGCCTGAGCCCTTTGGCAGACAGAAGCAGCGTCGTTAGTAGAGAACTGGTGTTTTAGTATCTCTAAGTACAGTCGTTTAGCCTCTCTCATCGCTTTGCTAAACCTGTTCTTCGACTCCTTGAATCTGTCTCTATCCCCACTCCTAAACGCTTCCTCCTTCTCCAACCTCAACCTTTTGAGCTTTGCTGAGAACCAGGGCTTGTTGTTGTTAAAGTTCACCCTGGTACGTGTTGGGATACAGCAGTCCTCACAGAAGCTGATGTACACAGCCTCTGTGAGTTCATCCAGACTATTGGTAGCAGTCGTGAACATATCCCAGTCAGTACAGTCTAAGCACGCCCGCAAATCTTCCACAGCCTCACTGGTCCACTGTTTAGATGTCCTCACAGCAGGTTTACAGAGTTTTAGTTGCTGCCTGTATGCACGAATCAGGTGGACCAAGGGAGTTCTGTGCGAGCCGAACAGCCCCGTGACCCACAAGAGAAACATCCCCGCCAAATTCGAGCGTTTGACGGGGTCTATCCGTGAATAAATATTCACGTTTTTGAGTGCACATGCATTTCTGCTGCAAATGCCTCTGGAAGTTTCATGCCGTTCGTATGCCAATTGTGGCAACACGAAAATGACCCGTTTTCCCATTCCGAGGGATTTCTGTGCGACCCTAACAGCCCCGTGAGCCACAAGAGACACATCCCCGCCAATTTCTAGCGTTTCACGGGGTCTATCCGTGAAAAATATAGACGTTTTTGAGTGCACATGCATTTCTGCTGCAGATGCCTCTGGAAGTTTCATGCCGTTCGTACGCAATGTGGCAACACGAAAATGACCCCTTTTCCCATTCCGAGGGATTTCTGTGCGACCCTAACTAACAGCGCCCGTGAGCCACAAGAGAGACATCCCCGCCAATTTATAGCGTTTCACGGGGTCTATCCGTGAAAAATATAGACGTTTTTGAGTGCACATGCATTCCTGCTGCAAATGCCTCTGGAAGTTTCATGCCGTTCCTATGCAATGTGGCCACACAAAAATGACCCGTTTTCCCATTCCGAGGCATTTCTGTGCGACCCTAACAGCCCCGTGAGCCACAAGAGAGACATCCCCGCCAACTTCTAGCGTTTGACGGGGTCTATGCGTGAAAAATATTAAAATTTTTGAGTGCACGTGCCTTTCTGCTGCAAATGCCTCTGGAAGTTTCATGGCGTTCCTATGCAATGTGGCAACACGAAAATGACCCCTTTTCCCATTCCGAGGGAGTTCTGTGCCACCCTAACAGCCCCGTGAGCCACAAGAGACACATCCCCGCCAATTTCTAGCGTTTCACGGGGTCTATCCGTGAAACATATAGAAGTTTTTGAGTGCACATGCATTCCTGCTGCAAATGCCTCTGGAAGTTTCATGCGGTTCGTACGCAATGTGGCAACACGAAAATGACCCGTTTTCCCATTCCCAGGGATTTCTGTGCGACCCGAACAGCCCCGTGAGCCACAAGAGACACATCCCCGCCAATTTCTAGCGTTTCACGGGGTCTATCCGTGAAAAATATCAATTTTTTTTGACTGCACATGCATTTCTGCTGCAAATGCCTCTGGAAGTTGCATGCGGTTCGCATGCAATGTGGCGACACGAAAATGACCCGTTTTCCCATTCCGAGGGATTTCTGTGCCACCCTAACAGCCCCGTGAGCCACAAGAGAGACATCCCCGCCAATTTCTAGCGTATCACGGGGTCTATCCGTGAGAAATATTCACTTTTTTGAGTGCACATGCATTCCTGCTGCAAATGCCTCTGGAAGTTTCATGCGGTTCGTATGCAATGTGGCGACACGAAAATGACCCGTTTTCCCATTCCGAGGGATTTCTGTGCCACCCTAACAGCCCCGTGAGCCACAAGAGAGACATCCCCGCCCACTTCTAGCGTTTCACGGGGTCTCTCCGTGAAAAATATCACATTTTTTGAGTGCACATGCATTCCTGCTGCAAATGCCTCTGGAAGTTTCATGCGGTTCGCATGCAATGTGGCGACACGAAAATGACCCGTTTTTTCCCATTCCGAGGGATTTCTGTGCCACCCTAACAGCCCCGTGAGCCACAAGAGACACATCCCCGCCAATTTCTAGCGTTTCACGGGGTCTATCCGTAAAAATGTAGCACGCACCAA
>NW_027422739.1:837500-840000 GCF_048934315.1 Petromyzon marinus
CCAACCTGATGAATCAACGAAATACCTTGGTCTGAAAATTGGCCCTTGGACTGGCACTATACAGCCTGATCTACATTGTCAGCTAAAGACATGGATCTCGAAAATCGATGAGGCGCCTCTGAAGCCAACTCAGAAGGTTGAACTACTCAATGCCTATGCCCTACCCAGATTGTTATATCCTGCAGACCACTCGGACTGCAAGCAATCAACTCTCCGTGGGTTGGACCAAGAGATTAGAAAGGCGGTAAAAGGATGGCTCCACCTTCCCGCTTCAACTTGTGATGGACTGTTATATGCCAGAGCCCGAGACGGAGGCTTTGCCATCTTGAAACTGGAAAAAACAATCCCTTCGGTTCAAGTTAGAAGGCTGCAACGTATAGCAAACTCGTCCGATGCTATCACCCGTAATATTGTGTCCTCGCAGGGTATGGAGGAAGAATACCGTAATTTGTGGGTACGAGCAGGGGGTGACAGTGATGCAATCCCAACATTCGTTCTCAGGGACTCGGTGTCAAAAGAACCTGTATATCCGAGACCCTGCGATTGGAGGGAGCATGAATTTCAGAGATGGTGCGAAAAGCCGGTTCAAGGAAGGGGCATTGTAAACTTTGCGCATGATAGAATCAGTAATGCTTGGTTGAGGCCATGGTGCGGCTTTAAACAATGCTTCTTTATCGCAGCACTACAACTAAGGGCAAATATTTACCCAACAAGAGAAAGCTTGAACAGAGGCAGAGATGGGGCCTTACGTTCCTGCAGGAAATGCTCTGCCAGACTCGAGTCCCTTTCGCACATTCTCGGTCAATGTCCTGCAGTACAGAAAGCAAGAATTGCGCGACATAACAAGATCAGTAACATTCTGGCAGACGAAGCGGCTAGATTGGGCTGGTCTGTATACAAAGAGCCACGGTTCATATCCGAGACGGGAGAGATGAGAAAGCCTGACCTCGTGTTTGCAAAAGATGAGGAGGCGGTTGTGATCGATGTCACCGTCCGTTTTGAGCTTTCAAAGAATACCTTGTCAGATGCTGCCTCGCACAAAGTTTCGTACTATACCCCTCTTGGTGATCAAGTCAAAGTGCTGGCGAAGGCTAGCAAGGTCACATTCTTTGGATTCCCGGTTGGGGCAAGAGGAAAGTGGCCCCTTGAGAATAACGAGGTACTTACCTCCCTGGGCCTGACCAAACCCAGAACGACATCACTGGCCAAGATGATTTCCCGCAGAACGCTGCTTTTCTCTCTTGATATTCTGAGAATGTCCTGTGGAAATTATGCGGTCTATGAACAGTCATAGACAACCTCCGAAACAAATAATAGTTTTGTTTTAAGATGTCATTTGTTTTAGATTGATTTTGTTATTTTCGAAGGTGAAGTCGGTTTTTATTTCATTTTACTATTTTCCACAATTTAGATTGTTATTTTCCAAGACGAAGTCTTGGTTCTTTTTTTTATTGTTAGTTTTTTTTTTTTTAACACGTCGTATTTGTTACTTTAGAGCTTAGAGGGGACTTTATTTTCGCCTTACTATTTTCTGCCTACAAAGAAGATTAAAAATAAGCTTTTTTCAAGATGGTTTTGTTATTTTCCAAGGTGAAGTCTTGGTATTCTTATTTTACTATTTTCCATAAAGAAGACCTTTCTTTTAGATTTTGTTATTTTCCAAGACGAAGACTTGGTATTTTTATTGTAGTGCTATTTTTTTACACGAAGCTTATTCAAGAGCACTTATATAGATTAGACTTTGTTATTTTAATTCTTTATTTTTGGACTACATCAGTTCGAGAGTCCTGTAACTTACTATTTTCTGCCTACAAAGAAGATTACAAATAAGCTTTATTTAAGATGTTTTAGATTAGATTTTGTTATTTTCCAAGGTGAAGTCTTGGTTTTTTTATTTTACTATTTTCCACAAAGAAGACTTTTCTTTTCTTTTAGATTTTGTTATTTTCCAAGACGAAGACTTGGTATTTTTTTTTGCTATTTTTTTACAGGAAGCTTTATTCAAGAGCACTTATATAGATTAGACTTTGTTATTTTAATTCTTTATTTTTGCACTACATCAATTCGAGAGAAGACTACAAACCAGCTTTATTTAAGATGTTTTAGATTAGATTTTGTTATTTTCCAAGGTGAAGTCTTGGTTTTTTTATTTTACTATTTTCCACAAAGAAGACTTTTCTTTTAGATTTTGTTATTTTCCAAGACGAAGACTTGGTATTTTTTTTATTGCTATTTTTTTTACACGAAGCCTATTCAAGAGCACTTATATAGATTGGTCTTTGTTATTTTAATTCTTTATTTTTGGACTACATCAGTTCGAGAGTCCTGTAACTTCCTATTTTCTGCCTACAAAGTCAGCTTTATTTAAGATGTTTTAGATTAGATTTTGTTATTTTCCAAGGTGAAGTCTTGGTTTTTTTATTTTACTATTTTCCACAAAGAAGACTTTTCTTTTCTTTTAGATTTTGTTATTTTCCAAGACGAAGACTTGTTTTTTTTA
>NW_027422739.1:867500-870000 GCF_048934315.1 Petromyzon marinus
CCCAGGAAGCGGAAGGACTCCACAATTTTGACTGCGGAGTCTAACAGGGTGATGGCGGTGAGTGGGGCTGTATTCTTCCTGAAGTCCACAACCATCTCAACTGTCCTTAGAGCATTTAGCTCTAAGTTGTTCTGGCTACACCAGGTCACCAGGTTGTCAGCTTCCCACCTATAGTCAGACTCATCCCCACCAGAGATCAGCCCAATGAGGGTGGTGTCGTCCGACAAACTTCAAGAGTTTGACGGACAGATGATTGGAGGCGCAGCTGTTGGTATACAGGGAGAAGAGCAGTGGGCAAAGGACGCAGCCCTGAGGAGTTCCCGTGCTGATGGACCTGGAGTCAGAGACTTCTGTTCCCGGCTTAACGCACTGCTTCCTGTCAGAGAGGAAGTCTGTGATCCACCTGCAGGTGGAGTAGGGCACGTTCAGCTGGAAGAGCTTGTCCTGAAGCAGGGCAGGGATGATGGTGTTGAAGGCAGAGCTGAAGTCCACAAACAGGATCCTGGCGTAGGATGCTGGGGCGTCCACATGCTGTAGGGTGAAGTGGAGGGCCATGTTAACTGCGTCGTCCACAGACCTGTTGGCTCTGTAGGCAAACTGAAGGGGGTCCAGGAGAGGGTCTGTGATGGCTTTGAGGTGTGCCAGGAGCAGGCGCTCAAAAGACTTCATTACCACAGATGTAAGGGCGACCGGTCTGTAATCATTTAGTCCTGTTGGCCTTAGCTTTTTGGGCACAGCGATGATGGTGGAGGACTTGAGACAGGCTGGTACATGGCATGTCTCCAGGGAGGTGTTAAAGATGTTGGTGAACACCGGAGACAGCTGGTCAGCGCAGTGCCTGAGGGTGGCTGGAGAGACAGAGTCCGGCCCGGCTGCTTTGCGTGGATTCTGCCTCTTGAAAAGCCCATTAACTTCTCCCTCCTGAAAGGAGAGAGTCGTTTCTGTAGTATGGGTGGGGGATGGGGCCTCTTGGGTGGGAAGGGGTGGTTCAGGACAGTCCAATTGTCTTTCAAATCTACGGTAGAACTCGTTCAGGTCGTTGGCTAGGCGGGAGTCGTTAGTGGTGTGGGGCGCTCTGGGTTTGTAGTTGGTGATGTGCCTGAGCCCTTTGGCAGACAGAAGCAGCGTCGTTAGTAGAGAACTGGTGTTTTAGTGTCTCTGAGTACAGTCGTTTAGCCTCTCTCACCGCTTTGCTAAACCTGTTCTTCGACTCCTTGAATCTGTCTCTATCCCCACTCCTAAACGCTTCCTCCTTCTCCAACCTCAACCTTTTGAGCTTTGCTGAGAACCAGGGCTTGTTGTTGTTAAAGTTCACCCTGGTACGTGTTGGGATACAGCAGTCCTCACAGAAGCTGATGTACACAGCCTCTGTGAGTTCATCCAGACTATTGGTAGCAGTCGTGAACATATCCCAGTCAGTACAGTCTAAGCACGCCCGCAAATCTTCCACAGCCTCACTGGTCCACTGTTTAGATGTCCTCACAGCAGGTTTACAGAGTTTTAGTTGCTGCCTGTATGCACGAATCAGGTGGACCAAGGGAGTTCTGTGCGAGCCGAACAGTCCCGTGACCCACAAGAGAAACATCCCCGCCAAATTCGAGCGTTTGACGGGGTCTATCCGTGAAAAAATATTCACGTTTTTGAGTGCACATGCATTTCTGCTGCAAATGCCTCTGGAAGTTTCATGCCGTTCGTATGCCAATTGTGGCAACACGAAAATGACCCGTTTTCCCATTCCGAGGGATTTCTGTGCGACCCTAACAGCCCCGTGAGCCACAAGAGACACATCCCCGCCAATTTCTAGCGTTTCACGGGGTCTATCCGTGAAAAATATAGACGTTTTTGAGTGCACATGCATTTCTGCTGCAGATGCCTCTGGAAGTTTCATGCCGTTCGTACGCAATGTGGCAACACGAAAATGACCCCTTTTCCCATTCCAAGGGATTTCTGTGCGACCCTAACTAACAGCGCCCGTGAGCCACAAGAGAGACATCCCCGCCAATTTATAGCGTTTCACGGGGTCTATCCGTGAAAAATATAGACGTTTTTGAGTGCACATGCATTCCTGCTGCAAATGCCTCTGGAAGTTTCATGCCGTTCCTATGTAATGTGGCCACACAAAAATGACCCGTTTTCCCATTCCGAGGCATTTCTGTGCGACCCTAACAGCCCCGTGAGCCACAAGAGAGACATCCCCGCCAACTTCTAGCGTTTGACGGGGTCTATGCGTGAAAAATATTAAAATTTTTGAGTGCACGTGCCTTTCTGCTGCAAATGCCTCTGGAAGTTTCATGGCGTTCCTATGCAATGTGGCAACACGAAAATGACCCCTTTTCCCATTCCGAGGGAGTTCTGTGCCACCCTAACAGCCCCGTGAGCCACAAGAGACACATCCCCGCCAATTTCTAGCGTTTCACGGGGTCTATCCGTGAAACATATAGAAGTTTTTGAGTGCACATGCATTCCTGCTGCAAATGCCTCTGGAAGTTTCATGCGGTTC
>NW_027422739.1:902500-905000 GCF_048934315.1 Petromyzon marinus
TTCTTTAAGAACCGCTCTCTTCTTGCGTCCTTAGTCCTGGATGGCACTGAACGTCATGAATGCCGAATCCCGAACGCAGATGTATATCGTTTTTACTGCGAAAAATGGGAGAAGGTGTTGCCATTCAATGGCCTGGGCCAATTTAAGTCATCAGGTGTTGCAAATAACGAATACTTTGAGCCCCTAATTTCGGTGGAGGAAGTTCAGACTGCCATACGGGCCATTAAACCAACGTCAGCAGCTGGGCCAGATGGCCTAACAAGGGCTGCAATCTGTGCTGCCGACCCCGAGGGTCGGACACTGACAGCCCTATTTAATGCATGGATGATTACAGGAATTATTCCCAAAGAGTTGAAAAAGAATAGGACGATTCTTATTCCTAAGGTTATGGACGATGAAAAGCTGAAAGAATTGGGGAACTGGAGACCAATAACGATTGGTTCAATGATTCTGAGATTATTTTCCAGAATAATGACTGCACGTCTTGCTCGTGCTTGTCCCTTAAACCTAAGGCAGCGTGGTTTTATAGCGGCATCTGGCTGCTCTGAAAATCTTAAGGTGCTACAGGACCTTATGAGACACGCTAAGAAATTGCACAGGCCGTTGGCTGTCATGTTCATCGACATAGCGAAAGCTTTTGACTTGGTTTCGCATGCTCATATTTTATGGGTGTTAAGGCACAAGAAAGTAGATGAACACGTGGTGGGCATCATCCAGAACGCCTACGATCGGTGTACGACCTCGTTCAAAAGCAATGGCGAGTCGACTCGAGAAATTAGCATACGTGTTGGTGTCAAACAGGGTGACCCCATGTCACCCCTGCTCTTCAATCTTGCCATGGACCCTTTGATATGCACCCTAGAGTCACACGGAGTTGGGTACTCCATTGATACCGACCACGTGACAGCTCTTGCGTTTGCTGATGATTTGGTGTTGGTGAGCGAATCTTGGGTTGGTATGGCCGCCAATCTAGCGATCTTGGAATCATTTTGTGGGCTATCGGGATTGGAGGTTCAGGCCAGAAAGTGCCAGGGCTTCATGATAAGCCCAACCAAAGATTCATATACGGTGAACAACTGCGACCCATGGACTATCAAAAATAAAGATGTCCATATGATCCAACCTGATGAATCAACGAAATACCTTGGTCTGAAAATTGGCCCTTGGACTGGCACTATACAGCCTGATCTACATTATCAGCTAAAGACATGGATCTCGAAAATCGATGAGGCGCCTCTGAAGCCAACTCAGAAGGTTGAACTACTCAATGCCTATGCCCTACCCAGATTGTTATATCCTGCAGACCACTCGGACTGCAAGCAATCAACTCTCCGTGGGTTGGACCAAGAGATTAGAAAGGCGGTAAAAGGATGGCTCCACCTTCCCGCTTCAACTTGTGATGGACTGTTATATGCCAGAGCCCGAGACGGAGGCCTTGCCATCTTGAAACTGGAAAAAACAATCCCTTCGGTTCAAGTTAGAAGGCTGCAACGTATAGCAAACTCGTCCGATGCTATCACCCGTAATATTGTGTCCTCGCAGGGTATGGAGGAAGAATACCGTAATTTGTGGGTACGAGCAGGGGGTGACAGTGATGCAATCCCAACATTCGTTCTCAGGGACTCGGTGTCAAAAGAACCTGTATATCCGAGACCCTGCGATTGGAGGGAGCATGAATTTCAGAGATGGTGCGAAAAGCCGGTTCAAGGAAGGGGCATTGTAAACTTTGCGCATGATAGAATCAGTAATGCTTGGTTGAGGCCATGGTGCGGCTTTAAACAATGCTTCTTTATCGCAGCACTACAACTAAGGGCAAATATTTACCCAACAAGAGAAAGTTTGAACAGAGGCAGAGATGGGGCCTTACGTTCCTGCAGGAAATGCTCTGCCAGACTCGAGTCCCTTTCGCACATTCTCGGTCAATGTCCTGCAGTACAGAAAGCAAGAATTGCGCGACATAACAAGATCAGTAACATTCTGGCAGACGAAGCG
The DNA here is from genome assembly GCF_048934315.1 of Petromyzon marinus. Classification (NCBI taxonomy): domain Eukaryota; kingdom Metazoa; phylum Chordata; class Hyperoartia; order Petromyzontiformes; family Petromyzontidae; genus Petromyzon; species Petromyzon marinus. The sequence goes on from NW_027422739.1 coordinate 904,493, forward strand.
GCTAGATTGGGCTGGTCTGTATACAAAGAGCCACGGTTCATATCCGAGACGGGAGAGATGAGAAAGCCTGACCTCGTGTTTGCAAAAGATGAGGAGGCGGTTGTGATCGATGTCACCGTCCGTTTTGAGCTTTCAAAGAATACCTTGTCAGATGCTGCCTCGCACAAAGTTTCGTACTATACCCCTCTTGGTGATCAAGTCAAAGTGCTGACGAAGGCTAGCAAGGTCACATTCTTTGGATTCCCGGTTGGGGCAAGAGGAAAGTGGCCCCTTGAGAATAACGAGGTACTTACCTCCCTGGGCCTGACCAAACCCAGAACGACATCACTGGCCAAGATGATTTCCCGCAGAACGCTGCTTTTCTCTCTTGATATTCTGAGAATGTTCTGTGGAAATTATGCGGTCTATGAACAGTCATAGACAACCTCCGAAACAAATAATAGTTTTGTTTTAAGATGTCATTTGTTTTAGATTGATTTTGTTATTTTCGAAGGTGAAGTCGGTTTTT
>NW_027422739.1:910000-912500 GCF_048934315.1 Petromyzon marinus
GGGTGGTGTCGTCCGACAAACTTCAAGAGTTTGACGGACAGATGATTGGAGGCGCAGCTGTTGGTATACAGGGAGAAGAGCAGTGGGCAAAGGACGCAGCCCTGAGGAGTTCCCGTGCTGATGGACCTGGAGTCAGAGACTTCTGTTCCCGGCTTAACGCACTGCTTCCTGTCAGAGAGGAAGTCTGTGATCCACCTGCAGGTGGAGTAGGGCACGTTCAGCTGGAAGAGCTTGTCCTGAAGCAGGGCAGGGATGATGGTGTTGAAGGCAGAGCTGAAGTCCACAAACAGGATCCTGGCGTAGGATGCTGGGGCGTCCACATGCTGTAGGGTGAAGTGGAGGGCCATGTTAACTGCGTCGTCCACAGACCTGTTGGCTCTGTAGGCAAACTGAAGGGGGTCCAGGAGAGGGTCTGTGATGGCTTTGAGGTGTGCCAGGAGCAGGCGCTCAAAAGACTTCATTACCACAGATGTAAGGGCGACCGGTCTGTAATCATTTAGTCCTGTTGGCCTTAGCTTTTTGGGCACAGCGATGATGGTGGAGGACTTGAGACAGGCTGGTACATGGCATGTCTCCAGGGAGGTGTTAAAGATGTTGGTGAACACCGGAGACAGCTGGTCAGCGCAGTGCCTGAGGGTGGCTGGAGAGACAGAGTCCGGCCCGGCTGCTTTGCGTGGATTCTGCCTCTTGAAAAGCCCATTAACTTCTCCCTCCTGAAAGGAGAGAGTCATTTCTGTAGTATGGGTGGGGGATGGGGCCTCTTGGGTGGGAAGGGGTGGTTCAGGACAGTCCAATTGTCTTTCAAATCTACGGTAGAACTCGTTCAGGTCGTTGGCTAGGCGGGAGTCGTTAGTGGTGTGGGGCGCTCTGGGTTTGTAGTTGGTGATGTGCCTGAGCCCTTTGGCAGACAGAAGCAGCGTCGTTAGTAGAGAACTGGTGTTTTAGTGTCTCTGATTACAGTCGTTTAGCCTCTCTCACCGCTTTGCTAAACCTGTTCTTCGACTCCTTGAATCTGTCTCTATCCCCACTCCTAAACGCTTCCTCCTTCTCCAACCTCAACCTTTTGAGCTTTGCTGAGAACCAGGGCTTGTTGTTGTTAAAGTTCACCCTGGTACGTGTTGGGATACAGCAGTCCTCACAGAAGCTGATGTACACAGCCTCTGTGAGTTCATCCAGACTATTGGTAGCAGTCGTGAACATATCCCAGTCAGTACAGTCTAAGCACGCCCGCAAATCTTCCACAGCCTCACTGGTCCACTGTTTAGATGTCCTCACAGCAGGTTTACAGAGTTTTAGTTGCTGCCTGTATGCACGAATCAGGTGGACCAAGGGAGTTCTGTGCGCGCCGAACAGCCCCGTGACCCACAAGAGAAACATCCCCGCCAAATTCGAGCGTTTGACGGGGTCTATCCGTGAAAAAATATTCACGTTTTTGAGTGCACATGCATTTCTGCTGCAAATGCCTCTGGAAGTTTCATGCCGTTCGTATGCCAATTGTGGCAACACGAAAATGACCCGTTTTCCCATTCCGAGGGATTTCTGTGCGACCCTAACAGCCCCGTGAGCCACAAGAGACACATCCCCGCCAATTTCTAGCGTTTCACGGGGTCTATCCGTGAAAAATATAGACGTTTTTGAGTGCACATGCATTTCTGCTGCAGATGCCTCTGGAAGTTTCATGCCGTTCGTACGCAATGTGGCAACACGAAAATGACCCCTTTTCCCATTCCGAGGGATTTCTGTGCGACCCTAACTAACAGCGCCCGTGAGCCACAAGAGAGACATCCCCGCCAATTTATAGCGTTTCACGGGGTCTATCCGTGAAAAATATAGACGTTTTTGAGTGCACATGCATTCCTGCTGCAAATGCCTCTGGAAGTTTCATGCCGTTCCTATGCAATGTGGCCACACAAAAATGACCCGTTTTCCCATTCCGAGGCATTTCTGTGCGACCCTAACAGCCCCGTGAGCCACAAGAGAGACATCCCCGCCAACTTCTAGCGTTTGACGGGGTCTATGCGTGAAAAATATTAAAATTTTTGAGTGCACGTGCCTTTCTGCTGCAAATGCCTCTGGAAGTTTCATGGCGTTCCTATGCAATGTGGCAACACGAAAATGACCCCTTTTCCCATTCCGAGGGAGTTCTGTGCCACCCTAACAGCCCCGTGAGCCACAAGAGACACATCCCCGCCAATTTCTAGCGTTTCACGGGGTCTATCCGTGAAACATATAGAAGTTTTTGAGTGCACATGCATTCCTGCTGCAAATGCCTCTGGAAGTTTCATGCGGTTCGTACGCAATGTGGCAACACGAAAATGACCCGTTTTCCCATTCCCAGGGATTTCTGTGCGACCCGAACAGCCCCGTGAGCCACAAGAGACACATCCCCCCCAATTTCTAGCGTTTCACGGGGTCTATCCGTGAAAAATATCAATTTTTTTTGACTGCACATGCATTTCTGCTGCAAATGCCTCTGGAAGTTGCATGCGGTTCGCATGCA
>NW_027422739.1:922500-927500 GCF_048934315.1 Petromyzon marinus
ACTGCGTCGTCCACAGACCTGTTGGCTCTGTAGGCAAACTGAAGGGGGTCCAGGAGAGGGTCTGTGATGGCTTTGAGGTGTGCCAGGAGCAGGCGCTCAAAAGACTTCATTACCACAGATGTAAGGGCGACTGGTCTGTAATCATTTAGTCTTGTTGGCCTTAGCTTTTTGGGCACAGCGATGATGGTGGAGGACTTGAGACAGGCTGGTACATGGCATGTCTCCAGGGAGGTGTTAAAGATGTTGGTGAACACCGGAGACAGCTGGTCAGCGCAGTGCCTGAGGGTGGCTGGAGAGACAGAGTCCGGCCCGGCTGCTTTGCGTGGATTCTGCCTCTTGAAAAGCCCATTAACTTCTCCCTCCTGAAAGGAGAGAGTCATTTCTGTAGTATGGGTGGGGGATGGGGCCTCTTGGGTGGGAAGGGGTGGTTCAGGACAGTCCAATTGTCTTTCAAATCTACGGTAGAACTCGTTCAGGTCGTTGGCTAGGCGGGAGTCGTTAGTGGTGTGGGGCGCTCTGGGTTTGTAGTTGGTGATGTGCCTGAGCCCTTTGGCAGACAGAAGCAGCGTCGTTAGTAGAGAACTGGTGTTTTAGTGTCTCTGAGTACAGTCGTTTAGCCTCTCTCACCGCTTTGCTAAACCTGTTCTTCGACTCCTTGAATCTGTCTCTATCCCCACTCCTAAACGCTTCCTCCTTCTCCAACCTCAACCTTTTGAGCTTTGCTGAGAACCAGGGCTTGTTGTTGTTAAAGTTCACCCTGGTACGTGTTGGGATACAGCAGTCCTCACAGAAGCTGATGTACACAGCCTCTGTGAGTTCATCCAGACTATTGGTAGCAGTCGTGAACATATCCCAGTCAGTACAGTCTAAGCACGCCCGCAAATCTTCCACAGCCTCACTGGTCCACTGTTTAGATGTCCTCACAGCAGGTTTACAGAGTTTTAGTTGCTGCCTGTATGCACGAATCAGGTGGACCAAGGGAGTTCTGTGCGAGCCGAACAGCCCCGTGACCCACAAGAGAAACATCCCCGCCAAATTCGAGCGTTTGACGGGGTCTATCCGTGAAAAAATATTCACGTTTTTGAGTGCACATGCATTTCTGCTGCAAATGCCTCTGGAAGTTTCATGCCGTTCGTATGCCAATTGTGGCAACACGAAAATGACCCGTTTTCCCATTCCGAGGGATTTCTGTGCGACCCTAACAGCCCCGTGAGCCACAAGAGACACATCCCCGCCAATTTCTAGCGTTTCACGGGGTCTATCCGTGAAAAATATAGACGTTTTTGAGTGCACATGCATTTCTGCTGCAGATGCCTCTGGAAGTTTCATGCCGTTCGTACGCAATGTCGCAACACGAAAATGACCCCTTTTCCCATTCCGAGGGATTTCTGTGCGACCCTAACTAACAGCGCCCGTGAGCCACAAGAGAGACATCCCCGCCAATTTATAGCGTTTCACGGGGTCTATCCGTGAAAAATATAGACGTTTTTGAGTGCACATGCATTCCTGCTGCAAATGCCTCTGGAAGTTTCATGCCGTTCCTATGCAATGTGGCCACACAAAAATGACCCGTTTTCCCATTCCGAGGCATTTCTGTGCGACCCTAACAGCCCCGTGAGCCACAAGAGAGACATCCCCGCCAACTTCTAGCGTTTGACAGGGTCTATGTGTGAAAAATATTAAAATTTTTGAGTGCACGTGCCTTTCTGCTGCAAATGCCTCTGGAAGTTTCATGGCGTTCCTATGCAATGTGGCAACACGAAAATGACCCCTTTTCCCATTCCGAGGGAGTTCTGTGCCACCCTAACAGCCCCGTGAGCCACAAGAGACACATCCCCGCCAATTTCTAGCGTTTCACGGGGTCTATCCGTGAAACATATAGAAGTTTTTGAGTGCACATGCATTCCTGCTGCAAATGCCTCTGGAAGTTTCATGCGGTTCGTACGCAATGTGGCAACACGAAAATGACCCGTTTTCCCATTCCCAGGGATTTCTGTGCGACCCGAACAGCCCCGTGAGCCACAAGAGACACATCCCCGCCAATTTCTAGCGTTTCACGGGGTCTATCCGTGAAAAATATCAATTTTTTTTGACTGCACATGCATTTCTGCTGCAAATGCCTCTGGAAGTTGCATGCGGTTCGCATGCAATGTGGCGACACGAAAATGACCCGTTTTCCCATTCCGAGGGATTTCTGTGCCACCCTAACAGCCCCATGAGCCACAAGAGAGACATCCCCGCCAATTTCTAGCGTATCACGGGGTCTATCCGTGAGAAATATTCACTTTTTTGAGTGCACATGCATTCCTGCTGCAAATGCCTCTGGAAGTTTCATGCGGTTCGTATGCAATGTGGCGACACGAAAATGACCCGTTTTCCCATTCCGAGGGATTTCTGTGCCACCCTAACAGCCCCGTGAGCCACAAGAGAGACATCCCCGCCCACTTCTAGCGTTTCACGGGGTCTCTCCGTGAAAAATATCACATTTTTTGAGTGCACATGCATTCCTGCTGCAAATGCCTCTGGAAGTTTCATGCGGTTCGCATGCAATGTGGCGACACGAAAATGACCCGTTTTTTCCCATTCCGAGGGATTTCTGTGCCACCCTAACAGCCCCGTGAGCCACAAGAGAGACATCCCCGCCCACTTCTAGCGTTTCACGGGGTCTCTCCGTGAAAAATATCACATTTTTTGAGTGCACATGCATTCCTGCTGCAAATGCCTCTGGAAGTTTCATGCGGTTCGCATGCAATGTGGCGACACGAAAATGACCCGTTTTTTCCCATTCCGAGGGATTTCTGTGCCACCCTAACAGCCCCGTGAGCCACAAGAGACACATCCCTGCCAATTTCTAGCGTTTCACGGGGTCTATCCGTGAAAAATATTCAATTTTTTGACTGCACATGCATTTCTGCTGCAAATGCCTCTGGAAGTTTCATGCGGTTCGCATGCAATGTGGCGACACGAAAATGACCCGTTTTCCCATTCCGAGGGATTTCTGTGCCACTCTAACAGCCCCGTGAGCCACAAGAGAGACATCGCCGCCAATTTCTAGCGTTTCACGGGGTCTATCCGTGAAAAATATTAACTTTTTTGACTGCACATGCATTCCTGCTGCAAATGCCTCTGGAAGTTTCATGCCGTTCGCATGCAATGTGGCAACACGAAAATGACCCGTTTTCCCATTCCGAGGGATTTCTGTGCCACCCTAACAGCCCCGTGAGCCACAAGAGACACTTCCCCGCCAATTTCTAGCGTTTCACGGGGTCTATACGTAAAAATGTAGCACGCACCAAAACGAGAAAAGATTTCCATCGCACCTGCACTATTGTATGGACAATGGTAACCTCATGTGAGGACGAAGTGGTGTGCCGGCGGCAGGTTGTTTCCCACGATTTCCGTGAATGAGCGAGCATCTCGAGCTGTGTTGCTCCGCCCGAGGAGCCTCTTCTCCTCCAGAGTGCGTTGGGAAGGCTGTCCCTTGGGTTGTAGCTGCAGGGTTTGCTTGCGCTGTTTCGGTATTGTGCCCTAGGAAGGGCTGCCAACTGCGCGTGAGAGTTAGGGTTGGTTTCAATTGCTTTTGCCGGTCCACAGAGTAGCGAGCATTGAAAGGCCGCTCTAGAGGTGTGCAGGCATGTGTGGTCCCCGCCCCTGCTCCTCCCCACCCCGACGTTGGGTGTGCGTGGTGCTTTACCACTGCCTCAAATTGGCTGGCCTTGTGTGAAGCCCTGTGTTTTGTGAGCCTTCAGCGCCGTCGTCAGGTGTCCCCCGGAGTATACAGGACAAATTAAGGCCCTCCTTGTGGGGGTGTTTGTGTTCTGTGAAGTCCGTGCCCAAAGGGTGTGTGTTTTACATGGTCTGCGTGGGGGTCCTGTCCGTCCGATTTTGGACGCGTGTGGGGACTCTCCTCTGCCTTGGGTGCATTCTTGCCTCAGGAGAGCGACTCCTGCCTGCCCTTGGGGAGGATAGGGGCCCGCAAACGCTGCGTGTGAGCCGGGCGAGCCTTTGGGCTGGGCGCCTGGTCACCGTGGTGTGCTTTTGGCGAGTTGAAAGCCGCCAGCTACCTGGTTGATCCTGCCAGTAGCATATGCTTGTCTCAAAGATTAAGCCATGCATGTCTGCGTGCAAACGGATGTTACAGTGAAACTGCGAATGGCTCATTAAATCAGTTATGGTTCCTTTGATCGCTCGACCGTTGCTTGGATAATTGTGGTAATTCTAGAGCTAATACATGCTGACGAGCGCTGACCTCCGGGGATGCGTGCACTTATTAGACCAAAACCAATCCGGGCTTGCCCGGACGCTTTGGTGACTCTGGATAACCACTTGGGCAGATCGCACGGCCCTGGTGCTGGCGACGTATCTTTCGAATGTCTGCCCTATCAACTTACGATGGCAGGCTCCGTGCCTACCATGGTGACCACGGGTAACGGGGAATCAGGGTTCGATTCCGGAGAGGGAGCCTGAGAAACGGCTACCACATCCAAGGAAGGCAGCAGGCGCGCAAATTACCCACTCCCGACTCGGGGAGGTAGTGACGAAAAATAACAATACAGGACTCTTGGCGGTGGATCACTCGGCTCGTGCGTCGATGAAGAACGCAGCCAGCTGCGAGAAGTAATGTGAATTGCAGGACACATTGATCATCGATACTTCGAACGCACATTGCGGCCCCGGGAGTTCCTTCCCGGGGCCACGCCTGTCTGAGGGTCGCCCCTTTATCAATCGTCCTCCTGCCCAGAGGCGGGTGGTGTGCTACTGGGGTGTCGCAGCGCATCTTGTGCGCTTCGTTCCCCGAAGGGGAGAGAGAGAGAGCGCACCTATGCACGGCGGCGGGTGGTTGCCGCACCTACCGCGCTTGACGGTGGGCTGCAGGAGAGACGCGAACGAAGCCGGTGGGTGCGTCTGTTGCCCCTTGCGCGTGCCAAAAGATGTTGCCTGTGCCGTCTGTGCCGAGCCCCGTGGCGCTCGCGTGTGCGGGCCGGCCCTCGGGTGCTCTC
>NW_027422739.1:932500-935000 GCF_048934315.1 Petromyzon marinus
GGTCTCGGCGGACTTTGCTCGGTCGGAAAAAAACGGTTAGGGGAGCCGCCTGGCCGTGCTCTTTTTTTCTCACCTGCAAATTCCTACGTCGGGGCTAGCAACGCGAAAATGACCCGTTTTCCCATTCAGAATCAGAATCAGAAAGGGTTTTATTCGCAGTGAAAGTTCACACCGACACGGAATTTACTTTGGCAGGATCGTGCATACATTCAACATATAGGAATCTAAAATCTTACATACGTTTTAAACAAGTCTTATACTCTAATAATAATGATAATATTAATAATGAGGCTTAAAAGTCTAACTAACACCAAGGGGCTGAAGTATATGAAATTGAATAAATATCGAATAGAAAATAGCTTTAAGATATAATTTAAAAATAAAAAATGCAAATAGGTTAACGTAGTTAATATCGGCAAGGTGTCATTATTATGTAGATAAAATGTTAAAATCAGTGTAACAGGGCAGCAGCAGATGGGAAGAAACTGTCTTCATGGCGTGAGGTTTTGGTCCTGATGGACCGAAGCCTTCTGCCGGAGGGGAGTAGCTGAAACAGAGAGTGTCCAGGGTGCGAGGAATCGGCCACAACCTTCCTCGCTCGCCTCATGCTCCTTGTCGTGTGCAGGTCCTCGAGGGTTGGTAGATTGCAGGCAATTACCTTCTCAGCAGTGTGCATGATACGCTGCAGTCTGCTCTTGTCCTTGGCAGTGGCAGCAGCGTACCAGACGGTTATGGAGGAGGTGAGGATGGATTCAATGATCGCTGTATAGAATTGCACCATCATTGTCTTTGGCAGGTTGCATTTCTTCAGCTGCCGTCGAAAGTACATCCTCTGTTGAGCTCTCTTGGCGAGGGAGCTGATGTTCAGTTCCCACTTGAGGTCCCGGCAGAGAATAGTGCCCAGGAAGCGGAAGGACTCCACAATTTTGACTGCGGAGTCTAACAGGGTGATGGCGGTGAGTGGGGCTGTATTCTTCCTGAAGTCCACAACCATCTCAACTGTCCTTAGAGCATTTAGCTCTAAGTTGTTCTGGCTACACCAGGTCACCAGGTTGTCAGCTTCCCACCTATAGTCAGACTCATCCCCACCAGAGATCAGCCCAATGAGGGTGGTGTCGTCCGACAAACTTCAAGAGTTTGACGGACAGATGATTGGAGGCGCAGCTGTTGGTATACAGGGAGAAGAGCAGTGGGCAAAGGACGCAGCCCTGAGGAGTTCCCGTGCTGATGGACCTGGAGTCAGAGACTTCTGTTCCCGGCTTAACGCACTGCTTCCTGTCAGAGAGGAAGTCTGTGATCCACCTGCAGGTGGAGTAGGGCACGTTCAGCTGGAAGAGCTTGTCCTGAAGCAGGGCAGGGATGATGGTGTTGAAGGCAGAGCTGAAGTCCACAAACAGGATCCTGGCGTAGGATGCTGGGGCGTCCACATGCTGTAGGGTGAAGTGGAGGGCCATGTTAACTGCGTCGTCCACAGACCTGTTGGCTCTGTAGGCAAACTGAAGGGGGTCCAGGAGAGGGTCTGTGATGGCTTTGAGGTGTGCCAGGAGCAGGCGCTCAAAAGACTTCATTACCACAGATGTAAGGGCGACCGGTCTGTAATCATTTAGTCCTGTTGGCCTTAGCTTTTTGGGCACAGCGATGATGGTGGAGGACTTGAGACAGGCTGGTACATGGCATGTCTCCAGGGAGGTGTTAAAGATGTTGGTGAACACCGGAGACAGCTGGTCAGCGCAGTGCCTGAGGGTGGCTGGAGAGACAGAGTCCGGCCCGGCTGCTTTGCGTGGATTCTGCCTCTTGAAAAGCCCATTAACTTCTCCCTCCTGAAAGGAGAGAGTCGTTTCTGTAGTATGGGTGGGGGATGGGGCCTCTTGGGTGGGAAGGGGTGGTTCAGGACAGTCCAATTGTCTTTCAAATCTACGGTAGAACTCGTTCAGGTCGTTGGCTAGGCGGGAGTCGTTAGTGGTGTGGGGCGCTCTGGGTTTGTAGTTGGTGATGTGCCTGAGCCCTTTGGCAGACAGAAGCAGCGTCGTTAGTAGAGAACTGGTGTTTTAGTGTCTCTGAGTACAGTCGTTTAGCCTCTCTCACCGCTTTGCTAAACCTGTTCTTCGACTCCTTGAATCTGTCTCTATCCCCACTCCTAAACGCTTCCTCCTTCTCCAACCTCAACCTTTTGAGCTTTGCTGAGAACCAGGGCTTGTTGTTGTTAAAGTTCACCCTGGTACGTGTTGGGATACAGCAGTCCTCACAGAAGCTGATGTACACAGCCTCTGTGAGTTCATCCAGACTATTGGTAGCAGTCGTGAACATATCCCAGTCAGTACAGTCTAAGCACGCCCGCAAATCTTCCACAGCCTCACTGGTCCACTGTTTAGATGTCCTCACAGCAGGTTTACAGAGTTTTAGTTGCTGCCTGTATGCACGAATCAGGTGGACCAAGGGAGTTCTGTGCGAGCCGAACAGCCCCGTGACCCACAAGAGAAACATCCCCGCCAAATTCGAG
>NW_027422739.1:945000-947500 GCF_048934315.1 Petromyzon marinus
CCTTGGCAGTGGCAGCAGCGTACCAGACGGTTATGGAGGAGGTGAGGATGGATTCAATGATCGCTGTATAGAATTGCACCATCATTGTCTTTGGCAGGTTGCATTTCTTCAGCTGCCGTCGAAAGTACATCCTCTGTTGAGCTCTCTTGGCGAGGGAGCTGATGTTCAGTTCCCACTTGAGGTCCCGGCAGAGAATAGTGCCCAGGAAGCGGAAGGACTCCACAATTTTGACTGCGGAGTCTAACAGGGTGATGGCGGTGAGTGGGGCTGTATTCTTCCTGAAGTCCACAACCATCTCAACTGTCCTTAGAGCATTTAGCTCTAAGTTGTTCTGGCTACACCAGGTCACCAGGTTGTCAGCTTCCCACCTATAGTCAGACTCATCCCCACCAGAGATCAGCCCAATGAGGGTGGTGTCGTCCGACAAACTTCAAGAGTTTGACGGACAGATGATTGGAGGCGCAGCTGTTGGTATACAGGGAGAAGAGCAGTGGGCAAAGGACGCAGCCCTGAGGAGTTCCCGTGCTGATGGACCTGGAGTCAGAGACTTCTGTTCCCGGCTTAACGCACTGCTTCCTGTCAGAGAGGAAGTCTGTGATCCACCTGCAGGTGGAGTAGGGCACGTTCAGCTGGAAGAGCTTGTCCTGAAGCAGGGCAGGGATGATGGTGTTGAAGGCAGAGCTGAAGTCCACAAACAGGATCCTGGCGTAGGATGCTGGGGCGTCCACATGCTGTAGGGTGAAGTGGAGGGCCATGTTAACTGCGTCGTCCACAGACCTGTTGGCTCTGTAGGCAAACTGAAGGGGGTCCAGGAGAGGGTCTGTGATGGCTTTGAGGTGTGCCAGGAGCAGGCGCTCAAAAGACTTCATTACCACAGATGTAAGGGCGACCGGTCTGTAATCATTTAGTCCTGTTGGCCTTAGCTTTTTGGGCACAGCGATGATGGTGGAGGACTTGAGACAGGCTGGTACATGGCATGTCTCTAGGGAGGTGTTAAAGATGTTGGTGAACACCGGAGACAGCTGGTCAGCGCAGTGCCTGAGGGTGGCTGGAGAGACAGAGTCCGGCCCGGCTGCTTTGCGTGGATTCTGCCTCTTGAAAAGCCCATTAACTTCTCCCTCCTGAAAGGAGAGAGTCGTTTCTGTAGTATGGGTGGGGGATGGGGCCTCTTGGGTGGGAAGGGGTGGTTCAGGACAGTCCAATTGTCTTTCAAATCTACGGTAGAACTCGTTCAGGTCGTTGGCTAGGCGGGAGTCGTTAGTGGTGTGGGGCGCTCTGGGTTTGTAGTTGGTGATGTGCCTGAGCCCTTTGGCAGACAGAAGCAGCGTCGTTAGTAGAGAACTGGTGTTTTAGTGTCTCTGAGTACAGTCGTTTAGCCTCTCTCACCGCTTTGCTAAACCTGTTCTTCGACTCCTTGAATCTGTCTCTATCCCCACTCCTAAACGCTTCCTCCTTCTCCAACCTCAACCTTTTGAGCTTTGCTGAGAACCAGGGCTTGTTGTTGTTAAAGTTCACCCTGGTACGTGTTGGGATACAGCAGTCCTCACAGAAGCTGATGTACACAGCCTCTGTGAGTTCATCCAGACTATTGGTAGCAGTCGTGAACATATCCCAGTCAGTACAGTCTAAGCACGCCCGCAAATCTTCCACAGCCTCACTGGTCCACTGTTTAGATGTCCTCACAGCAGGTTTACAGAGTTTTAGTTGCTGCCTGTATGCACGAATCAGGTGGACCAAGGGAGTTCTGTGCGAGCCGAACAGCCCCGTGACCCACAAGAGAAACATCCCCGCCAAATTCGAGCGTTTGACGGGGTCTATCCGTGAAAAAATATTCACGTTTTTGAGTGCACATGCATTTCTGCTGCAAATGCCTCTGGAAGTTTCATGCCGTTCGTATGCCAATTGTGGCCACACAAAAATGACCCGTTTTCCCATTCCGAGGCATTTCTGTGCGACCCTAACAGCCCCGTGAGCCACAAGAGAGACATCCCCGCCAACTTCTAGCGTTTGACGGGGTCTATGCGTGAAAAATATTAAAATTTTTGAGTGCACGTGCCTTTCTGCTGCAAATGCCTCTGGAAGTTTCATGGCGTTCCTATGCAATGTGGCAACACGAAAATGACCCCTTTTCCCATTCCGAGGGAGTTCTGTGCCACCCTAACAGCCCCGTGAGCCACAAGAGACACATCCCCGCCAATTTCTAGCGTTTCACGGGGTCTATCCGTGAAACATATAGAAGTTTTTGAGTGCACATGCATTCCTGCTGCAAATGCCTCTGGAAGTTTCATGCGGTTCGTACGCAATGTGGCAACACGAAAATGACCCGTTTTCCCATTCCCAGGGATTTCTGTGCGACCCGAACAGCCCCGTGAGCCACAAGAGACACATCCCCTCCAATTTCTAGCGTTTCACGGGGTCTATCCGTGAAAAATATCAATTTTTTTTGACTGCACATGCATTTCTGCTGCAAATGCCTCTGGAAGTTGCATGCGGTTCGCAT
>NW_027422739.1:957500-960000 GCF_048934315.1 Petromyzon marinus
TCAAGAGTTTGACGGACAGATGATTGGAGGCGCAGCTGTTGGTATACAGGGAGAAGAGCAGTGGGCAAAGGACGCAGCCCTGAGGAGTTCCCGTGCTGATGGACCTGGAGTCAGAGACTTCTGTTCCCGGCTTAACGCACTGCTTCCTGTCAGAGAGGAAGTCTGTGATCCACCTGCAGGTGGAGTAGGGCACGTTCAGCTGGAAGAGCTTGTCCTGAAGCAGGGCAGGGATGATGGTGTTGAAGGCAGAGCTGAAGTCCACAAACAGGATCCTGGCGTAGGATGCTGGGGCGTCCACATGCTGTAGGGTGAAGTGGAGGGCCATGTTAACTGCGTCGTCCACAGACCTGTTGGCTCTGTAGGCAAACTGAAGGGGGTCCAGGAGAGGGTCTGTGATGGCTTTGAGGTGTGCCAGGAGCAGGCGCTCAAAAGACTTCATTACCACAGATGTAAGGGCGACCGGTCTGTAATCATTTAGTCCTGTTGGCCTTAGCTTTTTGGGCACAGCGATGATGGTGGAGGACTTGAGACAGGCTGGTACATGGCATGTCTCCAGGGAGGTGTTAAAGATGTTGGTGAACACCGGAGACAGCTGGTCAGCGCAGTGCCTGAGGGTGGCTGGAGAGACAGAGTCCGGCCCGGCTGCTTTGCGTGGATTCTGCCTCTTGAAAAGCCCATTAACTTCTCCCTCCTGAAAGGAGAGAGTCGTTTCTGTAGTATGGGTGGGGGATGGGGCCTCTTGGGTGGGAAGGGGTGGTTCAGGACAGTCCAATTGTCTTTCAAATCTACGGTAGAACTCGTTCAGGTCGTTGGCTAGGCGGGAGTCGTTAGTGGTGTGGGGCGCTCTGGGTTTGTAGTTGGTGATGTGCCTGAGCCCTTTGGCAGACAGAAGCAGCGTCGTTAGTAGAGAACTGGTGTTTTAGTGTCTCTGAGTACAGTCGTTTAGCCTCTCTCACCGCTTTGCTAAACCTGTTCTTCGACTCCTTGAATCTGTCTCTATCCCCACTCCTAAACGCTTCCTCCTTCTCCAACCTCAACCTTTTGAGCTTTGCTGAGAACCAGGGCTTGTTGTTGTTAAAGTTCACCCTGGTACGTGTTGGGATACAGCAGTCCTCACAGAAGCTGATGTACACAGCCTCTGTGAGTTCATCCAGACTATTGGTAGCAGTCGTGAACATATCCCAGTCAGTACAGTCTAAGCACGCCCGCAAATCTTCCACAGCCTCACTGGTCCACTGTTTAGATGTCCTCACAGCAGGTTTACAGAGTTTTAGTTACTGCCTGTATGCACGAATCAGGTGGACCAAGGGAGTTCTGTGCGAGCCGAACAGCCCCGTGACCCACAAGAGAAACATCCCCGCCAAATTCGAGCGTTTGACGGGGTCTATCCGTGAAAAAATATTCACGTTTTTGAGTGCACATGCATTTCTGCTGCAAATGCCTCTGGAAGTTTCATGCCGTTCGTATGCCAATTGTGGCAACACGAAAATGACCCGTTTTCCCATTCCGAGGGATTTCTGTGCGACCCTAACAGCCCCGTGAGCCACAAGAGACACATCCCCGCCAATTTCTAGCGTTTCACGGGGTCTATCCGTGAAAAATATAGACGTTTTTGAGTGCACATGCATTTCTGCTGCAGATGCCTCTGGAAGTTTCATGCCGTTCGTACGCAATGTGGCAACACGAAAATGACCCCTTTTCCCATTCCGAGGGATTTCTGTGCGACCCTAACTAACAGCGCCCGTGAGCCACAAGAGAGACATCCCCGCCAATTTATAGCGTTTCACGGGGTCTATCCGTGAAAAATATAGACGTTTTTGAGTGCACATGCATTCCTGCTGCAAATGCCTCTGGAAGTTTCATGCCGTTCCTATGCAATGTGGCCACACAAAAATGACCCGTTTTCCCATTCCGAGGCATTTCTGTGCGACCCTAACAGCCCCGTGAGCCACAAGAGAGACATCCCCGCCAACTTCTAGCGTTTGACGGGGTCTATGCGTGAAAAATATTAAAATGTTTGAGTGCACGTGCCTTTCTGCTGCAAATGCCTCTGGAAGTTTCATGGCGTTCCTATGCAATGTGGCAACACGAAAATGACCCCTTTTCCCATTCCGAGGGAGTTCTGTGCCACCCTAACAGCCCCGTGAGCCACAAGAGACACATCCCCGCCAATTTCTAGCGTTTCACGGGGTCTATCCGTGAAACATATAGAAGTTTTTGAGTGCACATGCATTCCTGCTGCAAATGCCTCTGGAAGTTTCATGCGGTTCGTACGCAATGTGGCAACACGAAAATGACCCGTTTTCCCATTCCCAGGGATTTCTGTGCGACCCGAACAGCCCCGTGAGCCACAAGAGACACATCCCCGCCAATTTCTAGCGTTTCGCGGGGTCTATCCGTGAAAATATCAATTTTTTTTGACTGCACATGCATTTCTGCTGCAAATGCCTCTGGAAGTTGCATGCGGTTCGCATGCAATGTGGCGACACGAAAATGACCC
>NW_027422739.1:965000-967500 GCF_048934315.1 Petromyzon marinus
GTGGCGCACCGCCGGCCCGCCTTGCCCGCTGTGTCCTTGGCAGTGGCAGCAGCGTACCAGACGGTTATGGAGGAGGTGAGGATGGATTCAATGATCGCTGTATAGAATTGCACCATCATTGTCTTTGGCAGGTTGCATTTCTTCAGCTGCCGTCGAAAGTACATCCTCTGTTGAGCTCTCTTGGCGAGGGAGCTGATGTTCAGTTCCCACTTGAGGTCCCGGCAGAGAATAGTGCCCAGGAAGCGGAAGGACTCCACAATTTTGACTGCGGAGTCTAACAGGGTGATGGCGGTGAGTGGGGCTGTATTCTTCCTGAAGTCCACAACCATCTCAACTGTCCTTAGAGCATTTAGCTCTAAGTTGTTCTGGCTACACCAGGTCACCAGGTTGTCAGCTTCCCACCTATAGTCAGACTCATCCCCACCAGAGATCAGCCCAATGAGGGTGGTGTCGTCCGACAAACTTCAAGAGTTTGGCGGACAGATGATTGGAGGCGCAGCTGTTGGTATACAGGGAGAAGAGCAGTGGGCAAAGGACGCAGCCCTGAGGAGTTCCCGTGCTGATGGACCTGGAGTCAGAGACTTCTGTTCCCGGCTTAACGCACTGCTTCCTGTCAGAGAGGAAGTCTGTGATCCACCTGCAGGTGGAGTAGGGCACGTTCAGCTGGAAGAGCTTGTCCTGAAGCAGGGCAGGGATGATGGTGTTGAAGGCAGAGCTGAAGTCCACAAACAGGATCCTGGCGTAGGATGCTGGGGCGTCCACATGCTGTAGGGTGAAGTGGAGGGCCATGTTAACTGCGTCGTCCACAGACCTGTTGGCTCTGTAGGCAAACTGAAGGGGGTCCAGGAGAGGGTCTGTGATGGCTTTGAGGTGTGCCAGGAGCAGGCGCTCAAAAGACTTCATTACCACAGATGTAAGGGCGACCGGTCTGTAATCATTTAGTCCTGTTGGCCTTAGCTTTTTGGGCACAGCGATGATGGTGGAGGACTTGAGACAGGCTGGTACATGGCATGTCTCCAGGGAGGTGTTAAAGATGTTGGTGAACACCGGAGACAGCTGGTCAGCGCAGTGCCTGAGGGTGGCTGGAGAGACAGAGTCCGGCCCGGCTGCTTTGCGTGGATTCTGCCTCTTGAAAAGCCCATTAACTTCTCCCTCCTGAAAGGAGAGAGTCGTTTCTGTAGTATGGGTGGGGGATGGGGCCTCTTGGGTGGGAAGGGGTGGTTCAGGACAGTCCAATTGTCTTTCAAATCTACGGTAGAACTCGTTCAGGTCGTTGGCTAGGCGGGAGTCGTTAGTGGTGTGGGGCGCTCTGGGTTTGTAGTTGGTGATGTGCCTGAGCCCTTTGGCAGACAGAAGCAGCGTCGTTAGTAGAGAACTGGTGTTTTAGTGTCTCTGAGTACAGTCGTTTAGCCTCTCTCACCGCTTTGCTAAACCTGTTCTTCGACTCCTTGAATCTGTCTCTATCCCCACTCCTAAACGCTTCCTCCTTCTCCAACCTCAACCTTTTGAGCTTTGCTGAGAACCAGGGCTTGTTGTTGTTAAAGTTCACCCTGGTACGTGTTGGGATACAGCAGTCCTCACAGAAGCTGATGTACACAGCCTCTGTGAGTTCATCCAGACTATTGGTAGCAGTCGTGAACATATCCCAGTCAGTACAGTCTAAGCACGCCCGCAAATCTTCCACAGCCTCACTGGTCCACTGTTTAGATGTCCTCACAGCAGGTTTACAGAGTTTTAGTTGCTGCCTGTATGCACGAATCAGGTGGACCAAGGGAGTTCTGTGCGAGCCGAACAGCCCCGTGACCCACAAGAGAAACATCCCCGCCAAATTCGAGCGTTTGACGGGGTCTATCCGTGAAATAATATTCACGTTTTTGAGTGCACATGCATTTCTGCTGCAAATGCCTCTGGAAGTTTCATGCCGTTCGTATGCCAATTGTGGCAACACGAAAATGACCCGTTTTCCCATTCCGAGGGATTTCTGTGCGACCCTAACAGCCCCGTGAGCCACAAGAGACACATCCCCGCCAATTTCTAGCGTTTCACGGGGTCTATCCGTGAAAAATATAGACGTTTTTGAGTGCACATGCATTTCTGCTGCAGATGCCTCTGGAAGTTTCATGCCGTTCGTACGCAATGTGGCAACACGAAAATGACCCCTTTTCCCATTCCGAGGGATTTCTGTGCGACCCTAACTAACAGCGCCCGTGAGCCACAAGAGAGACATCCCCGCCAATTTATAGCGTTTCACGGAGTCTATCCGTGAAAAATATAGACGTTTTTGAGTGCACATGCATTCCTGCTGCAAATGCCTCTGGAAGTTTCATGCCGTTCCTATGCAATGTGGCCACACAAAAATGACCCGTTTTCCCATTCCGAGGCATTTCTGTGCGACCCTAACAGCCCCGTGAGCCACAAGAGAGACATCCCCGCCAACTTCTAGCGTTTGACGGGGTCTATCCGTGAAACATATAGAAGTTTTTGAGTGCACATGCATTCC
>NW_027422739.1:990000-992500 GCF_048934315.1 Petromyzon marinus
TTTCAAATCTACGGTAGAACTCGTTCAGGTCGTTGGCTAGGCGGGAGTCGTTAGTGGTGTGGGGCGCTCTGGGTTTGTAGTTGGTGATGTGCCTGAGCCCTTTGGCAGACAGAAGCAGCGTCGTTAGTAGAGAACTGGTGTTTTAGTGTCTCTGAGTACAGTCGTTTAGCCTCTCTCACCGCTTTGCTAAACCTGTTCTTCGACTCCTTGAATCTGTCTCTATCCCCACTCCTAAACGCTTCCTCCTTCTCCAACCTCAACCTTTTGAGCTTTGCTGAGAACCAGGGCTTGTTGTTGTTAAAGTTCACCCTGGTACGTGTTGGGATACAGCAGTCCTCACAGAAGCTGATGTACACAGCCTCTGTGAGTTCATCCAGACTATTGGTAGCAGTCGTGAACATATCCCAGTCAGTACAGTCTAAGCACGCCCGCAAATCTTCCACAGCCTCACTGGTCCACTGTTTAGATGTCCTCACAGCAGGTTTACAGAGTTTTAGTTGCTGCCTGTATGCACGAATCAGGTGGACCAAGGGAGTTCTGTGCGAGCCGAACAGCCCCGTGACCCACAAGAGAAACATCCCCGCCAAATTCGAGCGTTTGACGGGGTCTATCCGTGAAAAAATATTCACGTTTTTGAGTGCACATGCATTTCTGCTGCAAATGCCTCTGGAAGTTTCATGCCGTTCGTATGCCAATTGTGGCAACACGAAAATGACCCGTTTTCCCATTCCGAGGGATTTCTGTGCGACCCTAACAGCCCCGTGAGCCACAAGAGACACATCCCCGCCAATTTCTAGCGTTTCACGGGGTCTATCCGTGAAAAATATAGACGTTTTTGAGTGCACATGCATTTCTGCTGCAGATGCCTCTGGAAGTTTCATGCCGTTCGTACGCAATGTGGCAACACGAAAATGACCCCTTTTCCCATTCCGAGGGATTTCTGTGCGACCCTAACTAACAGCGCCCGTGAGCCACAAGAGAGACATCCCCGCCAATTTATAGCGTTTCACGGGGTCTATCCGTGAAAAATATAGACGTTTTTGAGTGCACATGCATTCCTGCTGCAAATGCCTCTGGAAGTTTCATGCCGTTCCTATGCAATGTGGCCACACAAAAATGACCCGTTTTCCCATTCCGAGGCATTTCTGTGCGACCCTAACAGCCCCGTGAGCCACAAGAGAGACATCCCCGCCAACTTCTAGCGTTTGACGGGGTCTATGCGTGAAAAATATTAAAATTTTTGAGTGCACGTGCCTTTCTGCTGCAAATGCCTCTGGAAGTTTCATGGCGTTCCTATGCAATGTGGCAACACGAAAATGACCCCTTTTCCCATTCCGAGGGAGTTCTGTGCCACCCTAACAGCCCCGTGAGCCACAAGAGACACATCCCCGCCAATTTCTAGCGTTTCACGGGGTCTATCCGTGAAACATATAGAAGTTTTTGAGTGCACATGCATTCCTGCTGCAAATGCCTCTGGAAGTTTCATGCGGTTCGTACGCAATGTGGCAACACGAAAATGACCCGTTTTCCCATTCCCAGGGATTTCTGTGCGACCCGAACAGCCCCGTGAGCCACAAGAGACACATCCCCGCCAATTTCTAGCGTTTCACAGGGTCTATCCGTGAAAAATATCAATTTTTTTTGACTGCACATGCATTTCTGCTGCAAATGCCTCTGGAAGTTGCATGCGGTTCGCATGCAATGTGGCGACACGAAAATGACCCGTTTTCCCATTCCGAGGGATTTCTGTGCCACCCTAACAGCCCCGTGAGCCACAAGAGAGACATCCCCGCCAATTTCTAGCGTATCACGGGGTCTATCCGTGAGAAATATTCACTTTTTTGAGAGCACATGCATTCCTGCTGCAAATGCCTCTGGAAGTTTCATGCGGTTCGTATGCAATGTGGCGACACGAAAATGACCCGTTTTCCCATTCCGAGGGATTTCTGTGCCACCCTAACAGCCCCGTGAGCCACAAGAGAGACATCCCCGCCCACTTCTAGCGTTTCACGGGGTCTCTCCGTGAAAAATATCACATTTTTTGAGTGCACATGCATTCCTGCTGCAAATGCCTCTGGAAGTTTCATGCGGTTCGCATGCAATGTGGCGACACGAAAATGACCCGTTTTTTCCCATTCCGAGGGATTTCTGTGCCACCCTAACAGCCCCGTGAGCCACAAGAGACACATCCCCGCCAATTTCTAGCGTTTCACGGGGTCTATCCGTGAAAAATATTCAATTTTTTGACTGCACATGCATTTCTGCTGCAAATGCCTCTGGAAGTTTCATGCGGTTCGCATGCAATGTGGCGACACGAAAATGACCCGTTTTCCCATTCCGAGGGATTTCTGTGCCACCCTAACAGCCCCGTGAGCCACAAGAGAGACATCGCCGCCAATTTCTAGCGTTTCACGGGGTCTATCCGTGAAAAATATTCACTTTTTTGACTGCACATGCATTCCTGCTGCAAATGCCTCTGGAAGTTTCATGCCGTTCGCAT
>NW_027422739.1:1002500-1005000 GCF_048934315.1 Petromyzon marinus
TCCGGCCCGGCTGCTTTGCGTGGATTCTGCCTCTTGAAAAGCCCATTAACTTCTCCCTCCTGAAAGGAGAGAGTCGTTTCTGTAGTATGGGTGGGGGATGGGGCCTCTTGGGTGGGAAGGGGTGGTTCAGGACAGTCCAATTGTCTTTCAAATCTACGGTAGAACTCGTTCAGGTCGTTGGCTAGGCGGGAGTCGTTAGTGGTGTGGGGCGCTCTGGGTTTGTAGTTGGTGATGTGCCTGAGCCCTTTGGCAGACAGAAGCAGCGTCGTTAGTAGAGAACTGGTGTTTTAGTGTCTCTGAGTACAGTCGTTTAGCCTCTCTCACCGCTTTGCTAAACCTGTTCTTCGACTCCTTGAATCTGTCTCTATCCCCACTCCTAAACGCTTCCTCCTTCTCCAACCTCAACCTTTTGAGCTTTGCTGAGAACCAGGGCTTGTTGTTGTTAAAGTTCACCCTGGTACGTGTTGGGATACAGCAGTCCTCACAGAAGCTGATGTACACAGCCTCTGTGAGTTCATCCAGACTATTGGTAGCAGTCGTGAACATATCCCAGTCAGTACAGTCTAAGCACGCCCGCAAATCTTCCACAGCCTCACTGGTCCACTGTTTAGATGTCCTCACAGCAGGTTTACAGAGTTTTAGTTGCTGCCTGTATGCACGAATCAGGTGGACCAAGGGAGTTCTGTGCGAGCCGAACAGCCCCGTGACCCACAAGAGAAACATCCCCGCCAAATTCGAGCGTTTGACGGGGTCTATCCGTGAAAAAATATTCACGTTTTTGAGTGCACATGCATTTCTGCTGCAAATGCCTCTGGAAGTTTCATGCCGTTCGTATGCCAATTGTGGCAACACGAAAATGACCCGTTTTCCCATTCCGAGGGATTTCTGTGCGACCCTAACAGCCCCGTGAGCCACAAGAGACACATCCCCGCCAATTTCTAGCGTTTCACGGGGTCTATCCGTGAAAAATATAGACGTTTTTGAGTGCACATGCATTTCTGCTGCAGATGCCTCTGGAAGTTTCATGCCGTTCGTACGCAATGTGGCAACACGAAAATGACCCCTTTTCCCATTCCGAGGGATTTCTGTGCGACCCTAACTAACAGCGCCCGTGAGCCACAAGAGAGACATCCCCGCCAATTTATAGCGTTTCACGGGGTCTATCCGTGAAAAATATAGACGTTTTTGAGTGCACATGCATTCCTGCTGCAAATGCCTCTGGAAGTTTCATGCCGTTCCTATGCAATGTGGCCACACAAAAATGACCCGTTTTCCCATTCCGAGGCATTTCTGTGCGACCCTAACAGCCCCGTGAGCCACAAGAGAGACATCCCCGCCAACTTCTAGCGTTTGACGGGGTCTATGCGTGAAAAATATTAAAATTTTTGAGTGCACGTGCCTTTCTGCTGCAAATGCCTCTGGAAGTTTCATGGCGTTCCTATGCAATGTGGCAACACGAAAATGACCCCTTTTCCCATTCCGAGGGAGTTCTGTGCCACCCTAACAGCCCCGTGAGCCACAAGAGACACATCCCCGCCAATTTCTAGCGTTTCACGGGGTCTATCCGTGAAACATATAGAAGTTTTTGAGTGCACATGCATTCCTGCTGCAAATGCCTCTGGAAGTTTCATGCGGTTCGTACGCAATGTGGCAACACGAAAATGACCCGTTTTCCCATTCCCAGGGATTTCTGTGCGACCCGAACAGCCCCGTGAGCCACAAGAGACACATCCCCGCCAATTTCTAGCGTTTCACGGGGTCTATCCGTGAAAAATATCAATTTTTTTTTGACTGCACATGCATTTCTGCTGCAAATGCCTCTGGAAGTTGCATGCGGTTCGCATGCAATGTGGCGACACGAAAATGACCCGTTTTCCCATTCCGAGGGATTTCTGTGCCACCCTAACAGCCCCGTGAGCCACAAGAGAGACATCCCCGCCAATTTATAGCGTATCACGGGGTCTATCCGTGAGAAATATTCACTTTTTTGAGTGCACATGCATTCCTGCTGCAAATGCCTCTGGAAGTTTCATGCGGTTCGTATGCAATGTGGCGACACGAAAATGACCCGTTTTCCCATTCCGAGGGATTTCTGTGCCACCCTAACAGCCCCGTGAGCCACAAGAGAGACATCCCCGCCCACTTCTAGCGTTTCACGGGGTCTCTCCGTAAAAAATATCACATTTTTTGAGTGCACATGCATTCCTGCTGCAAATGCCTCTGGAAGTTTCATGCGGTTCGCATGCAATGTGGCGACACGAAAATGACCCGTTTTTTCCCATTCCGAGGGATTTCTGTGCCACCCTAACAGCCCCGTGAGCCACAAGAGACACATCCCCGCCAATTTCTAGCGTTTCACGGGGTCTATCCGTGAAAAATATTCAATTTTTTGACTGCACATGCATTTCTGCTGCAAATGCCTCTGGAAGTTTCATGCGGTTCGCATGCAATGTGGCGACACGAAAATGACCCGTTTTCCCATTCCGAGGGATTTCTGTGC
>NW_027422739.1:1012500-1015000 GCF_048934315.1 Petromyzon marinus
AAAGCAATGGCGAGTCGACTCGAGAAATTAGCATACGTGTTGGTGTCAAACAGGGTGACCCCATGTCACCCCTGCTCTTCAATCTTGCCATGGACCCTTTGATATGCACCCTAGAGTCACACGGAGTTGGGTACTCCATTGATACCGACCACGTGACAGCTCTTGCGTTTGCTGATGATTTGGTGTTGGTGAGCGAATCTTGGGTTGGTATGGCCGCCAATCTAGCGATCTTGGAATCATTTTGTGGGCTATCGGGATTGGAGGTTCAGGCCAGAAAGTGCCAGGGCTTCATGATAAGCCCAACCAAAGATTCATATACGGTGAACAACTGCGACCCATGGACTATCAAAAATAAAGATGTCCATATGATCCAACCTGATGAATCAACGAAATACCTTGGTCTGAAAATTGGCCCTTGGACTGGCACTATACAGCCTGATCTACATTGTCAGCTAAAGACATGGATCTCGAAAATCGATGAGGCGCCTCTGAAGCCAACTCAGAAGGTTGAACTACTCAATGCCTATGCCCTACCCAGATTGTTATATCCTGCAGACCACTCGGACTGCAAGCAATCAACTCTCCGTGGGTTGGACCAAGAGATTAGAAAGGCGGTAAAAGGATGGCTCCACCTTCCCGCTTCAACTTGTGATGGACTGTTATATGCCAGAGCCCGAGACGGAGGCCTTGCCATCTTGAAACTGGAAAAAACAATCCCTTCGGTTCAAGTTAGAAGGCTGCAACGTATAGCAAACTCGTCCGATGCTATCACCCGTAATATTGTGTCCTCGCATGGTATGGAGGAAGAATACCGTAATTTGTGGGTACGAGCAGGGGGTGACAGTGATGCAATCCCAACATTCGTTCTCAGGGACTCGGTGTCAAAAGAACCTGTATATCCGAGACCCTGCGATTGGAGGGAGCATGAATTTCAGAGATGGTGCGAAAAGCCGGTTCAAGGAAGGGGCATTGTAAACTTTGCGCATGATAGAATCAGTAATGCTTGGTTGAGGCCATGGTGCGGCTTTAAACAATGCTTCTTTATCGCAGCACTACAACTAAGGGCAAATATTTACCCAACAAGAGAAAGCTTGAACAGAGGCAGAGATGGGGCCTTACGTTCCTGCAGGAAATGCTCTGCCAGACTCGAGTCCCTTTCGCACATTCTCGGTCAATGTCCTGCAGTACAGAAAGCAAGAATTGCGCGACACAACAAGATCAGTAACATTCTGGCAGACGAAGCGGCTAGATTGGGCTGGTCTGTATACAAAGAGCCACGGTTCATATCCGAGACGGGAGAGATGAGAAAGCCTGACCTCGTGTTTGCAAAAGATGAGGAGGCGGTTGTGATCGATGTCACCGTCCGTTTTGAGCTTTCAAAGAATACCTTGTCAGATGCTGCCTCGCACAAAGTTTCGTACTATACCCCTCTTGGTGATCAAGTCAAAGTGCTGACGAAGGCTAGCAAGGTCACATTCTTTGGATTCCCGGTTGGGGCAAGAGGAAAGTGGCCCCTTGAGAATAACGAGGTACTTACCTCCCTGGGCCTGACCAAACCCAGAACGACATCACTGGCCAAGATGATTTCCCGCAGAACGCTGCTTTTCTCTCTTGATATTCTGAGAATGTTCTGTGGAAATTATGCGGTCTATGAACAGTCATAGACAACCTCCGAAACAAATAATAGTTTTGTTTTAAGATGTCATTTGTTTTAGATTGATTTTGTTATTTTCGAAGGTGAAGTCGGTTTTTATTTCATTTTACTATTTTCCACAATTTAGATTGTTATTTTCCAAGATGAAGTCTTGGTTCTTTTTTTTATTGTTAGTTTTTTTTTTTAACACGTCGTATTTGTTACTTTAGAGCTTAGAGGGGACTTTATTTTCGCCTTACTATTTTCTGCCTACAAAGAAGATTAAAAATAAGCTTTTTTCAAGATGGTTTTGTTATTTTCCAAGGTGAAGTCTTGGTATTCTTATTTTACTATTTTCCATAAAGAAGACCTTTCTTTTAGATTTTGTTATTTTCCAAGACGAAGACTTGGTATTTTTATTATATTGCTATTTTTTACACGAAGCTTATTCAAGAGCACTTATATAGATTAGACTTTGTTATTTTAATTCTTTATTTTTGGACTACATCAGTTCGAGAGTCCTGTAACTTACTATTTTCTGCCTACAAAGAAGATTAGAAATAAGCTTTATTTAAGATGTTTTAGATTAGATTTTGTTATTTTCCAAGGTGAAGTCTTGGTTTTTTTTATTTTACTATTTTCCACAAAGAAGACTTTTCTTTTCTTTTAGATTTTGTTATTTTCCAAGACGAAGACTTGGTATTTTTTTTGGTATTTTTTACAGGAAGCTTTATTCAAGAGCACTTATATAGATTAGACTTTGTTATTTTAATTCTTTATTTTTGCACTACATCAGTTCGAGAGAAGACTACAAACCAGCTTTATTTAAGATGTTTTAGATTAGATTTTGTTATTTTCCAAGGTGAA
>NW_027422739.1:1020000-1022500 GCF_048934315.1 Petromyzon marinus
CCTGAAAGGAGAGAGTCGTTTCTGTAGTATGGGTGGGGGATGGGGCCTCTTGGGTGGGAAGGGGTGGTTCAGGACAGTCCAATTGTCTTTCAAATCTACGGTAGAACTCGTTCAGGTCGTTGGCTAGGCGGGAGTCGTTAGTGGTGTGGGGCGCTCTGGGTTTGTAGTTGGTGATGTGCCTGAGCCCTTTGGCAGACAGAAGCAGCGTCGTTAGTAGAGAACTGGTGTTTTAGTGTCTCTGAGTACAGTCGTTTAGCCTCTCTCACCGCTTTGCTAAACCTGTTCTTCGACTCCTTGAATCTGTCTCTATCCCCACTCCTAAACGCTTCCTCCTTCTCCAACCTCAACCTTTTGAGCTTTGCTGAGAACCAGGGCTTGTTGTTGTTAAAGTTCACCCTGGTACGTGTTGGGATACAGCAGTCCTCACAGAAGCTGATGTACACAGCCTCTGTGAGTTCATCCAGACTATTGGTAGCAGTCGTGAACATATCCCAGTCAGTACAGTCTAAGCACGCCCGCAAATCTTCCACAGCCTCACTGGTCCACTGTTTAGATGTCCTCACAGCAGGTTTACAGAGTTTTAGTTGCTGCCTGTATGCACGAATCAGGTGGACCAAGGGAGTTCTGTGCGAGCCGAACAGCCCCGTGACCCACAAGAGAAACATCCCCGCCAAATTCGAGCGTTTGACGGGGTCTATCCGTGAAAAAATATTCACGTTTTTGAGTGCACATGCATTTCTGCTGCAAATGCCTCTGGAAGTTTCATGCCGTTCGTATGCCAATTGTGGCAACACGAAAATGACCCGTTTTCCCATTCCGAGGGATTTCTGTGCGACCCTAACAGCCCCGTGAGCCACAAGAGACACATCCCCGCCAATTTCTAGCGTTTCACGGGGTCTATCCGTGAAAAATATAGACGTTTTTGAGTGCACATGCATTTCTGCTGCAGATGCCTCTGGAAGTTTCATGCCGTTCGTACGCAATGTGGCAACACGAAAATGACCCCTTTTCCCATTCCGAGGGATTTCTGTGCGACCCTAACTAACAGCGCCCGTGAGCCACAAGAGAGACATCCCCGCCAATTTATAGCGTTTCACGGGGTCTATCCGTGAAAAATATAGACGTTTTTGAGTGCACATGCATTCCTGCTGCAAATGCCTCTGGAAGTTTCATGCCGTTCCTATGCAATGTGGCCACACAAAAATGACCCGTTTTCCCATTCCGAGGCATTTCTGTGCGACCCTAACAGCCCCGTGAGCCACAAGAGAGACATCCCCGCCAACTTCTAGCGTTTGACGGGGTCTATGCGTGAAAAATATTAAAATTTTTGAGTGCACGTGCCTTTCTGCTGCAAATGCCTCTGGAAGTTTCATGGCGTTCCTATGCAATGTGGCAACACGAAAATGACCCCTTTTCCCATTCCGAGGGAGTTCTGTGCCACCCTAACAGCCCCGTGAGCCACAAGAGACACATCCCCGCCAATTTCTAGCGTTTCACGGGGTCTATCCGTGAAACATATAGAAGTTTTTGAGTGCACATGCATTCCTGCTGCAAATGCCTCTGGAAGTTTCATGCGGTTCGTACGCAATGTGGCAACACGAAAATGACCCGTTTTCCCATTCCCAGGGATTTCTGTGCGACCCGAACAGCCCCGTGAGCCACAAGAGACACATCCCCGCCAATTTCTAGCGTTTCACGGGGTCTATCCGTGAAAAATATCAATTTTTTTTTGACTGCACATGCATTTCTGCTGCAAATGCCTCTGGAAGTTGCATGCGGTTCGCATGCAATGTGGCGACACGAAAATGACCCGTTTTCCCATTCCGAGGGATTTCTGTGCCACCCTAACAGCCCCGTGAGCCACAAGAGAGACATCCCCGCCAATTTCTAGCGTATCACGGGGTCTATCCGTGAGAAATATTCACTTTTTTGAGTGCACATGCATTCCTGCTGCAAATGCCTCTGGAAGTTTCATGCGGTTCGTATGCAATGTGGCGACACGAAAATGACCCGTTTTCCCATTCCGAGGGATTTCTGTGCCACCCTAACAGCCCCGTGAGCCACAAGAGAGACATCCCCGCCCACTTCTAGCGTTTCACGGGGTCTCTCCGTGAAAAATATCACATTTTTTGAGTGCACATGCATTCCTGCTGCAAATGCCTCTGGAAGTTTCATGCGGTTCGCATGCAATGTGGCGACACGAAAATGACCCGTTTTTTCCCATTCCGAGGGATTTCTGTGCCACCCTAACAGCCCCGTGAGCCACAAGAGACATATCCCCGCCAATTTCTAGCGTTTCACGGGGTCTATCCGTGAAAAATATTCAATTTTTTGACTGCACATGCATTTCTGCTGCAAATGCCTCTGGAAGTTTCATGCGGTTCGCATGCAATGTGGCGACACGAAAATGACCCGTTTTCCCATTCCGAGGGATTTCTGTGCCACCCTAACAGCCCCGTGAGCCACAAGAGAGACATCGCCGCCAATTTCTAGCGTTTCA
>NW_027422739.1:1032500-1035000 GCF_048934315.1 Petromyzon marinus
AGGATCCTGGCGTAGGATGCTGGGGCGTCCACATGCTGTAGGGTGAAGTGGAGGGCCATGTTAACTGCGTCGTCCACAGACCTGTTGGCTCTGTAGGCAAACTGAAGGGGGTCCAGGAGAGGGTCTGTGATGGCTTTGAGGTGTGCCAGGAGCAGGCGCTCAAAAGACTTCATTACCACAGATGTAAGGGCGACCGGTCTGTAATCATTTAGTCCTGTTGGCCTTAGCTTTTTGGGCACAGCGATGATGGTGGAGGACTTGAGACAGGCTGGTACATGGCATGTCTCCAGGGAGGTGTTAAAGATGTTGGTGAACACCGGAGACAGCTGGTCAGCGCAGTGCCTGAGGGTGGCTGGAGAGACAGAGTCCGGCCCGGCTGCTTTGCGTGGATTCTGCCTCTTGAAAAGCCCATTAACTTCTCCCTCCTGAAAGGAGAGAGTCGTTTCTGTAGTATGGGTGGGGGATGGGGCCTCTTGGGTGGGAAGGGGTGGTTCAGGACAGTCCAATTGTCTTTCAAATCTACGGTAGAACTCGTTCAGGTCGTTGGCTAGGCGGGAGTCGTTAGTGGTGTGGGGCGCTCTGGGTTTGTAGTTGGTGATGTGCCTGAGCCCTTTGGCAGACAGAAGCAGCGTCGTTAGTAGAGAACTGGTGTTTTAGTGTCTCTGAGTACAGTCGTTTAGCCTCTCTCACCGCTTTGCTAAACCTGTTCTTCGACTCCTTGAATCTGTCTCTATCCCCACTCCTAAACGCTTCCTCCTTCTCCAACCTCAACCTTTTGAGCTTTGCTGAGAACCAGGGCTTGTTGTTGTTAAAGTTCACCCTGGTACGTGTTGGGATACAGCAGTCCTCACAGAAGCTGATGTACACAGCCTCTGTGAGTTCATCCAGACTATTGGTAGCAGTCGTGAACATATCCCAGTCAGTACAGTCTAAGCACGCCCGCAAATCTTCCACAGCCTCACTGGTCCACTGTTTAGATGTCCTCACAGCAGGTTTACAGAGTTTTAGTTGCTGCCTGTATGCACGAATCAGGTGGACCAAGGGAGTTCTGTGCGAGCCGAACAGCCCCGTGACCCACAAGAGAAACATCCCCGCCAAATTCGAGCGTTTGACGGGGTCTATCCGTGAAAAAATATTCACGTTTTTGAGTGCACATGCATTTCTGCTGCAAATGCCTCTGGAAGTTTCATGCCGTTCGTATGCCAATTGTGGCAACACGAAAATGACCCGTTTTCCCATTCCGAGGGATTTCTGTGCGACCCTAACAGCCCCGTGAGCCACAAGAGACACATCCCCGCCAATTTCTAGCGTTTCACGGGGTCTATCCGTGAAAAATATAGACGTTTTTGAGTGCACATGCATTTCTGCTGCAGATGCCTCTGGAAGTTTCATGCCGTTCGTACGCAATGTGGCAACACGAAAATGACCCCTTTTCCCATTCCGAGGGATTTCTGTGCGACCCTAACTAACAGCGCCCGTGAGCCACAAGAGAGACATCCCCGCCAATTTATAGCGTTTCACGGGGTCTATCCGTGAAAAATATAGACGTTTTTGAGTGCACATGCATTCCTGCTGCAAATGCCTCTGGAAGTTTCATGCCGTTCCTATGCAATGTGGCCACACAAAAATGACCCGTTTTCCCATTCCGAGGCATTTCTGTGCGACCCTAACAGCCCCGTGAGCCACAAGAGAGACATCCCCGCCAACTTCTAGCGTTTGACGGGGTCTATGCGTGAAAAATATTAAAATTTTTGAGTGCACGTGCCTTTCTGCTGCAAATGCCTCTGGAAGTTTCATGGCATTCCTATGCAATGTGGCAACACGAAAATGACCCCTTTTCCCATTCCGAGGGAGTTCTGTGCCACCCTAACAGCCCCGTGAGCCACAAGAGACACATCCCCGCCAATTTCTAGCGTTTCACGGGGTCTATCCGTGAAACATATAGAAGTTTTTGAGTGCACATGCATTCCTGCTGCAAATGCCTCTGGAAGTTTCATGCGGTTCGTACGCAATGTGGCAACACGAAAATGACCCGTTTTCCCATTCCCAGGGATTTCTGTGCGACCCGAACAGCCCCGTGAGCCACAAGAGACACATCCCCGCCAATTTCTAGCGTTTCACGGGGTCTATCCGTGAAAAATATCAATTTTTTTTTGACTGCACATGCATTTCTGCTGCAAATGCCTCTGGAAGTTGCATGCGGTTCGCATGCAATGTGGCGACACGAAAATGACCCGTTTTCCCATTCCGAGGGATTTCTGTGCCACCCTAACAGCCCCGTGAGCCACAAGAGAGACATCCCCGCCAATTTCTAGCGTATCACGGGGTCTATCCGTGAGAAATATTCACTTTTTTGAGTGCACATGCATTCCTGCTGCAAATGCCTCTGGAAGTTTCATGCGGTTCGTATGCAATGTGGCGACACCAAAATGACCCGTTTTCCCATTCCGAGGGATTTCTGTGCCACCCTAACAGCCCCGTGAGCCACAAGAGACACATC